>NC_136991.1:19804577-19816905 GCF_032717465.1 Coenobita brevimanus | reverse complement strand
TTCCATTCAGTTCCCGCAACGCCCATCTCAACAGATGCTTCAACAAACAAGGGATGAGGCTATGGCACACCTAATGTCTGACTTGGCTCGTATCTCTGACTGTGGTAAAAATAATATGGTTGTTTTTAATGCATCTAAGACTCAGTTCTTACACCTATCAACCCGACAAAATCTTCCACAGGTATACCCATTAATGTTTAATAATATTCAGCTTAATCCTGCATCATCCTTGAACATGCTTGGGGTTTCATTTACTCAGGATTTATCTTGGAAAGATCATATTACATCTCTTGTAAAATCTGCTTCCAAGAGATTGGGTGTGCTAAGCCGACTCCGCTCTTTCTTTACCCCTGCACAATTGTTGACTCTATACAGGGGTTTTATCCGCCTCTGTGTGGAGTACAACTCTCATGTGTGGGGAGGCTCCCCACATACAGCTCTTCTCAATAGGGTGGAGTCAAAGGCTTTTCATCTCATTAACTCTCCTCCTCTTACTGACTCCCTTCAACCTCTGTCTCTTTGCCGCACTGTTGCATCTTTATCTCTTTTCTATCGCTACTTTAATGGTCACTGCTCCTCTGAATTGTCTGCTTGCATTTCTCCACCTCTAAGACGGGCGCGTAGCACCCGTCTGGCAGCAAACTCTCATCCCTTTTCTGTCCAACTCTCTAATACAAGAGTTAACCGTTACTCCCAGTCTTTCATTTATGCAACAGATCAGCTCTGGAACTGTCTCCCTCTGTCTGTATTTCCTGCTGCCTATGATCTCCAGTCTTTCAAACGCAGTGTGTCCAGGCATCTCAAAATGATCAGATCTTGAATTTGGCTCTCTATTGTATTTTGTTTTTCTCTTTGAGGGAACTGTTACTGCAGGCTCATGGCCTTTGGTTCCTTCTTCCTCGCATAAAAAAAAAAAAACATTATCCTTATGAGTCCTGAATGTTTAGTTGTTAGTTTGAGCATTAATCTTTAACTTGTAATTTTACTTCAGTGTTATGTTTTGAACCTGGAACTCTGCGGAACAGTAGTGATTTTAGTATTCTCACTTGAAGTGTTCATTATCTCTCTCTGTTCCGTAACATTAAATTTGGCGACCTCGCCAGGATATTCAGGATATTATCATAAGGATATTGCTTGATATTTTGTGACTGTGATTTATTCATGATGTCTGCTATTACTACTCTTGATGAAGCCCAAGATTTTTTGTCAAATGTGCAAACAGTGTTGGATGTAGAAAACAGAACAAAGAATGAACTTAAGCTTGTTGCTCAACAATTGGGAATTGCTGTTCACTCTCATCATTCTAAAGATCAAATTGTTGGCATGATTAATAAAAGCTTATATAATGTAACTCTTCCAGATGACCAAACGCAGATTTAAATAGTTCTGTTTCAGCTAGCCCTGCAGGAGGCTCGTGCTAAGGAGGCTGAGTTTCAGCCACGTGATAAGGAGGCTGAGTCTCAGGCTCGTATTCAGGAGGCACAGGCACAGGCTCAGACACAAATTGAACTTGCTAGGATTCAGGCAGACCATGAGTATCGCATGAAACAAGGTGGAACTGGATCATCTAGCTCTGATGATTTTGATGTGGCTAAAAATGTTAAACTTGTCCCTCCTTTTAATGACTCTGATTTAACAAAGTATTTTCAGTTGTTTGAGAGGGTAGCTACAGGTTTTAATTGGCCCAAAAAGTATTGGCCAGTACTCCTTCAAACAGTTCTCACCGGTAAAGCTCAAGTAACTTATGCATTTTTGCCTCAGGATCAGTCTGATAATTATGATGTAGTTAAGAGCTTGATTCTTAAGGCCTATGAGCTTGTTCCTGAAGCCTATAGAGTATAATTTAGGACAACTTATAAGCAAGATAAGCAATCCCATGTTGAGTATGCAAAAATCAAAGAAGATCTGTTAGAGCAGTGGTTAAATTCTAAGAATGTGGATTCTGATTTTGGTAAATTTAAGCAGATGATTTTGCTGGAGGACTTCAAAAGGTGTATTAATAAAGATGTAAGCTTATATCTTGATGAGAAAAGAACAGATAATTTGTCTGATGTTGCAGTTTTAGCTGATGAATATGTTCTCACTCACAAGAGATATTCTAAAGAAAAAAGGAAAGCTGAGAGTAAGTACGTTGCCTCTACTCAGAGTACAGGTAACAGGAAAGAGAATAAAGATGATGTTTCTCAGGAAGTAAATACCAGCTCCACCTCTAGATTTCAGAAAAGTAAATGTACTTATTGTAGTAAGCTTGGTCATACTACGGAGAAATGTTTCAGGAGACAGCGTGATGTGAACAAAAAGGAGTCTTTAAATATTCAATCAATTGATCTAGTGTCCACCATTCAGAGTTCCCAGAATTCTTTAATCGAGTTAACTGAACCTGCTTTGAGGGGTAAATTAAATTCTCATGATGGAGCTCCTCTTTTGAGCAGTAACGTGGGTGACACTCTCAAGAGTTCATGTGCTAATTTCCTGTCTGGTGGTTTTGTAAGTCCTCTGGACAGTAATGACAGGAAATCAGTTAAAATATATCGTGAAACAGGTGCTTGCCAATCCGTTATGCTGACCAGTATTCTAGGCTCTAATGTTAATTCCTCTGATGAAACTGTAGTCTTACAAGGTGTAGGGAATAATTATTTCTCTGTCCCTCTGTGCAGAGTGAATTTAGAGTCTGGTTTTGTTAATGGTTCCGTTATGGTTGGGTTGGTTGAGACACTCCCAATATCAGGTGTAACTTTCTTACTTGGAAATAATATTGGTGGAAGTCAAGTGTGTCCAGCTCATCAGTTGTCTAATGAACCAGTGACTACGACCCAGGATTGTGATGTCCCTGATGTGTTCTCTGCATGTGCTGTTACTAAGGCTAAGTCTAAAGTTACTGGTGACTTAGAGGATAATGATGATGATGATGTTATCCTAGCTGACACTTTTCTTGCTAATTTGGACCACTCACCAGATGAGGCAGTACCCTGTAGTGTTGATAATTTGTCTCGTCAAGAGTTGGTTGAGTTGCAGGTTGCTGACCCTGAGTTGAAAGGTCTAGCTAACTCTGCTTGCAGTGAGGAAGAGTCAGCTGGTGCTTCTACTTGTTATTATATAAAGTCAGGAGTACTTATGAGGAAGTGGAGACCCCCAACAGCATCAGCCGACTGTGAATGGGAGGTTGTACATCAAGTTGTCATCCCTCGTGTTTGTAGGCAGGATATCATTAGAGTGGCTCATGATTCCAGTTTGGCAGGACATCTTGGAGTGAGGAAGACTGGCACGCATTTTGAAACACTTCTACTGGCCAGGTATCTTCAGAGATGTTTCCTGGTATTGTAAGTCTTGTCACACCTGTCAAGTTGTGGGGAAGTGTAATGAGACCGAAAAGGTTGCACCTCTAGTTCCCATTCCTCCTTTTGAGGCGTCATTCACTCGTGTGTTGATGAATATTGTGGGCCCTCTTCCTAAGACTTCTTCAGGATTTTCTTATGTGTTGACTCTGATTGATATGGCTACTCGTTATCCTGAAGCTATTCCACTTACAAATATCTCAGCAAAGAACGTGGTTAAGGAAATGCTAGGGTTCTTCACCAAGTTTGGTATGCCCAAGGAGGTACAGTCAGAAAGGGGAAGTAATTTCATGTCAAATGTTTTGAAGCAGTCTCTGAAAGAGTTGGTCATCACCCAGATCACGTCTTCAGCTTACCATCCCCAGACTCAAGGAGCGTTGGAGAGATATCATCAAACACTCAAATCGATGCTCAGGAAATATTGTTTGGAACATCAGAAAGATTGGGATAGAGGTCTTCCATTCGTTGCATTTGCCGCAAGAGAATCTCCAAATGAATCACTGGGCTTCTTACCCTTTGAACTACTGTTTGGCCATGAAGTAAGAGGACCCCTTAAGCTACTCACGGAATGCTGGCTGTCGGAGGAAGATGACGTCAACCTGCTGGAGTATGTGATGAAGTTCATAGAACGGCTGTCCACTGCTTTACAGCTGGCGAGAGAGAATTTAGGAGCTGCTCAGGAGAAGATGAAGACTTGGTATAATAAGTCCAGGTTACGCCACTTTCAGCCAGGAGATCAGGTTTTGATTCTGCTACCGGTGCATGGGCAACCTCTTCAAGCCAAGTTTAGTGGTCCTTATTTCGTGGAGAAGAAACTCAGTGATGTCAACTATGTCATCGCCGCACGAGATCGTAGAAAGAACAAGCAACTTTGTCACATCAACATGCTAAAGTTATATCACAGGCGGGACGAAAATAATCCAGTCTGCACTGTAGCTGTTCCACCCGAGTCTGCAAGTGAAGCTCTCCCATGCAGTATGAGCCTGAGTGATAGTTTGGGGAAGAATCCTGATATCATGAATGATCTCCAGACTAAGCTTTCTCATCTACCTCCCGAGGAAAGGCAGGAGTTTTCGGCATTACTGCAGGAGTACCCGCAAGTGTTCCGTTACACTCCAAGAAGAACCACTGTGTTGATGCACAATGTCGATGTTGGAGACGCAAAGCCAATTAAACTGCCTCCTTACCGTGTGAACCCAGTGAAAGTTCCTCTGATCCAGAAGGAGCTTGGCTACCTGTTGGACCACAAGATGATTGAGCCCTGTCAGAGCGAGTGGAGTTCTCCTGTCACTCTAGTCCCTAAGCCAGGTGGGTCACAGCGGCTTTGCATCGACTACAGACGTGTTAATCAGATAACCAAAACAGTCACTTACCCTCTCCCTCTCGTGGAAGATTGCATAGACAAGATCGGAAAGGC
This sequence comes from Coenobita brevimanus, assembly GCF_032717465.1. Taxonomy (NCBI): domain Eukaryota; kingdom Metazoa; phylum Arthropoda; class Malacostraca; order Decapoda; family Coenobitidae; genus Coenobita; species Coenobita brevimanus. Next base: position 19,812,153 of record NC_136991.1, on the reverse strand, counting down.
TAGGTACATGAGTAAGTTTGATTTGTTAAAGGGATACTGGCAAGTACCTATGACTGAACGTGCTAGGGAGATCTCATGTTTTGTAACACTAGGAAAGACTTCTGCATGTTCTGTAATGCCATATGGTATGAAGAATGCACCAGCCACTTTTCAGAAGCTCATGAATGTTGTAACAGAGGGTTTGGCAGGGTGTGTTGTTTATATTGATGATGTATTAATCTTCATTGACAACTGGAAAGATCACCTATGCCATGTCGGTAAATTTCTTGAGCGTTTGGTTCAGTCTAATCTTGTAGCCATTTTATCAAAGTGTGAGTCTGGTCAAGCTAAAGTTCAGTACCTTGGGTACGTAATTGGTGATGGACACATTGCACCACCAGGACCTAAGGTTCAGATTATAAGTGATCTTCCCAGATCTAAAAGTAGGAAAGAGCTACAAAGATTTTTGAGAATGGTAGGTTATTACAGGAGATTTGTTCTTAACTTTTGAATTCTTGTATCACCACTTAAAGACCTACTGAAAAAGGGAGTTAAATTTGTCTGGACCGATAACTCTGAATCCTCTTTCAGCAAACTTAAAGCTATCCTATTAAGTCAGCCAGTGCTCGCTACTCCAAATTTTGCTAAGCCTTTTAAGATGGCTGTTGACGCAAGAGATACAGGAGCTGGGGCTGTTTTGCTGCAAGAGGATGATCAGGGTATTGAACACCCTGTATCTTACTACAGTAAGAAGTTCACTCCACCTCAAAAGAACTACTCAACTATTGAGAAAGAGCTTTTGGCCTTGATTTTGGGTTTACGGCATTTTTCATTTTATTTGTGTTCTGGTTTTGACCCCATAGTCATTTATACCGACCATAACCCACTGAAATTCCTTAGTAAGTTTAAAGATAAAAATCAGAGATTGATAAGATGAAGTCTACTTCTTGAGAAGTATTCATTAGACATACAATATGTCAAGGGGAAAGAAAATGTTATTGCAGATTGCTTATCTAGACTTTAGAGAGATTGTTTTAGAGTAATAAGAAATTTCCTTTGTAAATTTCTTTTTCTTTGTGGGGAGGTGTTACAAAGCCTATGATTTCATCATCCCTTGTATAATTCTAACTTATGATACAGTTTTGTTCATGACTGCATCATCCTTTGTATGATCCTAATGTACAGTAAGCTGCATGTTTGTTCACGATTCGCCACATGACTTCCATAGTGACCAGGCTTGCGTGTTCTACCTCACTCCCCCCTTCTCCCCTTATAGTAGAGTAAGTCGTTCTTTCTGTTGTTCAGAGCAGGATTGTCAACTCTTTGTCCCCTATGCCTTCATTTGCGCGTCCTTCTTACAAGTTGAATCAAGCTCTGTCGACCCCCTATATAATGAGCTCAGTCTCTACATTAGTTGCCACTTAGATCTACTCCTCATTCTGTTCACGTCTCTGTCCTGCCCTGTATAGTATATTATTATTTTTGTGAGTGCTTAGGAAGTCTCCAGCCATCTAGCTGCTGTATAATTTGAGTATAAGTGTTATTACCATTTCTCTTGTACTGTATAGCCTAAGGCGTTAATTCGTAAGCCTGGTAAAGTTTTTATGATTCATATTGGTTCCATACTGTCAGCCAGTATTAGTAATATTTTGTATCTGTAATAATATTATATTTTGCTTTAACTGAGTATTATCCGGTTTTCTCATTTTATCAGGGCTGACTAAGATAAATTTGCTCTTGGTAATTTCGTGTTAACAGAGGCTATTGCAGTTAACCATATACGTAACCTGTTTTGCCATTACATTATCCTTATGAGTCCTGAATGTTTAGTTGTTAGTTTGAGCATTAAACTTTAACTTGTAATTTTACCTAAGTCTTATGTTTTGAACCTGGAACTTTGCGGGACAGTAGTGATTTTAGTATTCTCACTTGAAGTGTTCATTATCTCTCTCTGTTCCGTAACAAATATATATATATATATATATATATATATATACATATATATATATATATATATATATATATTAGTATTCTGATACTACTATAAAGGGTAAAATGTGGTAAAATGTCAATAGTAAAGTAGCTTGTTGAGGGTAATGGAGTGTGGTCGGGGTCAGTTATCTGTGCAGACTCAGGTCATAACGTCACATTGTTCTCACTGCCTGTGTGCTTTTTTTTTTCTTCTTCTAACCCCGTTATGTTCAATAACCCTATCTTAATTGTTACTTGATTTCCTTGTTGTATATATGATAATTGTAGTTGTGATTATAAAGCACGTGTTATATGTTTGTGGAAAATGTTTTGTCCGTCACTTTTGTATTAGCGAAATATCACTACAGGATAGTGATGATAATCATTTGTGAAGTTATAAGCAAAGAAGTATGTTTGAGCTCTCTGGGAGAAAAAAAAAATGTTTAAGCTCTCTTGGAGAAAAAAGGTACAAGTACATTCACTCTCTAGACAGAAGGTGCAGGATGAAGTGCAGGATGCACAAGTAGGTGATGGTTGTTATGTGGGCCTCACCATGACCCGCCACCCTCGACGACTTAGCATTGTGGTGATGGAATTGCAGTGAGCAACGGTGAGTAGAGGTGAGTAGTGAGCCAGGGCTGGTGATTGCAGGCTTAGGTGTTGCTGCATTGTCTTTCCCCAGTCACCACTAAATCAGCGCCTCCTGACTCTGTTGCTTGTTCGCGCAACTTCCTACTCAGTGCCTTGGGTTACTCACTTTCATTCTTGTTCTCGTATATTTTTTTGTTATGATTAACTTGTATGCTTGTGATAACATATCCAGCATATAAATGTAGTTTCTTCCTGTATGGTTCGAATTTGTAGCTGATCCTGGTTACTGTTTCACCTGCATGTAGTTTGCTTGTAGAATCGTACTATCTTGTTTTTATTGTACAGTTGATTCTTAAGTTGTTCATTGATTGTTGACAGACATGTTAATCAGCTTCGTTTACCACTGTTGTTTATCGTTTTAGCGGTTCAGGGTTGTCGGCTGGTGCATATAAATTTGTAAAAAGTCGTATGGCCGGAACTTGTAACACTCTTGTTTTCTGTCTAGTTAATGTAGACACACCTGTAGAACTGTAATATCTGTGTTGAATGTTGAGCTAAAATCGTAGATTCTTGTAGTTTATCGAAAATCGTATAATTATAGAATGTCGATTCTTAATAAAATTGAGAGGCGTTAATCAACTGCAGTCATGATTTGTAGAATTGCTGCCACCAAAACACTTGTAGCCATAGATGGGGCATTTCCAAAAATGTTAAATTAGAGGTTGAATTAGGTGAGAATTTTCAAGTTGGTCTTGTTGTGGATGGCAGGAGAAAGATAAAGATGAATCTGGGGTTTGATTGCAGTTTCATTCTCAAAGGGAGATATCTTGACAAGAGGAGAATTAAGGTGAAAGCGGTTTATGCAAGGTAACGCCGTGCCCTCTACTCTTGCCTTTTCCACCGTGTCTTTCCTGTTTCCTATTGAGTCCCAGCCCCTTCTGACCTGTCTCTCCGATTTCCCCTGTGTATGACTGGTTGGGTCGTGTGTGGGCACGTGTATGCATGTGGTGTTTTTTCATCAGGAGTGTGATGCTAGTTTTCCATAACATCATAATGTGATGTGTGCGAAATTCCCTAGCTAGAATCTCCACTGCCGTTTCCACCAGCTCCCTCGAATTTAGGCACAACTTTCCTGAAACCTCTGTATTATCTATTAACATCATATATGTCACTAACTATTAAGTAGTGTTATGATATCTTGGTGTCCTGACAGTTTAGACGATGATGATAATGGAAGTGGTGAGAGTAGCATAACCTTGCTTCGTAGCAATTATTTTCTTATGTAAAACCAGACTCTTACACTCTTGCTGGTACTACTGTTCTTATTACTGATATTCCTCCAATTTCTTCTGCTACTTATTGCATCTATCAGATAATTCTGTCACAGCTGATCTTACTCATTCTTCCCATGGTGTCCCTCTTAAACAATCACTCCCTCTCACTACTTTTACCATAGTTTACCCTTCTCTCTTACTCCCATTTTTTCATCCTGTCTACTTACAAAGTCTCTCACCATTCTCACAATCTCACCAACATATGTGGACAACGATGTCTGGTGCAGCTCTGCATTCCTCTGTTCAGTCATTCTCAACCATCAGTGGTGTCTATGCTAATACTCGTTCTTACTCACGACTCAGATAGCCTACACCTGCCTGGAATCATTGCCTGTCTGGTGAGCATGGCCGCTCGGTGACACGTCTGAGTGAGAAATCCATTATTGTTTACTGGCACTGTGGTTTCTCTGGACATCGTAGGTCATGTTGTTACGACCGACAAAGACAGCATCTTTGAAGACAGACAGTCTGGTAGATCATTGTCTCGCCATGGATCTGTTACCGGTGACGGCATTTACTTTCGTGGTTCCGCCATGAATTATTACAGGCAGATTGTGAAATTAGTCATTTCGTGAATTAAGATTAGCTTATTTTAGGTTTATTTAGGTTAGGTTGATCTAGGATAAGGTTAGGTTAAGGCTTGGTTAGGTTTGGTTAAGTATGGTAAATTTAGGCTTAACAGAGAAGGGAACGGTAACTTCCAGCATAAAGTCACTCTGTGCATATGACACCGGCCACTGGGTCCCAACGACTTCTGGACCCACTGCCGCCGAGGGGTTTCAACCCCCCACTCAGCGTAGGGCCTGTCGCCGATTCTGACGAAAGACAATAATTTTATACTTCCAGGTTTTATGGATATCTACCTTCTGATTTTTTTTGTTTCAAAACAAAAAATTGTGACTTGTAGAAAGCAGACAGACAGACAGACACGCAAACATACGGAAATGACCAACATTCTTCCCGAATCTTTCGATTCCGGCAAGCAACAAGAGTAAGAAATGAACCAAGGAAGGCACGAAGCTGAATGCGCAAAGATAAAACAGATCACAATTATATAGAAAATAAGGAATAAACACATGATCAAAAAAGACGACGGGAATGGAAATGCATCCTAAAAGACGAAAGACAACAAGGTGGAATGTTTTTTGCCTTTACCTAGAATTATTCTCTTTTTCCATGAGGCTCTTTGCCATGAGGTAAAACTTTGGTTCAGCGTTCAGTGTGAGCGTATTTGAATAGCTTGTAGTTTCTGTAGCCTCACATATTGCCGTGACAATAAGACCCTCCGTCTCCATGGGGACAAAGGTTCAAGGGTCAGTACTGTAGCATGGTGGGAGATTTAATTGCATGTGCATCGGACAGACTGAGTAGGTGAGCAGGGTAGCTATAGGTGAATGGGATTGGTGGTTGGTCATGATTGGTTTGGGTAGGTGACACAGTGGCGAGAATGGATGTGCTGGTGGGGAGGGTGGGCTTGTAGTTTGATGGGTAAGTGGGTTGGCAGTAAAGGCAGGTGGGCAGGGTGAGTAGGGTGAACTGGTTGGGTATTGGGAAAAAAAAAAAAGGTCGATACCGTGAACAAGTCCTTGACAGGAATAGGTCCATGTGAAAAAATAGGTTCATAGTGAAAATATGTCCCTGGGTACGTGGGCCAGGTAGAAACAGAGGTCCCGTGGATAAAAATTGTCACTGTTTTTATACATGGGACCTCTGTTTCCTCCAGGGGACAGGTTTCCTTCATGGATCTATTAAATAATTAATAGTTCTATGGAAGAAACGGGTTCATGGGAGGAAACTGTCCCAGCCTGGGCTCAGTACTTCCCTATAGATAGAAAATTGGACCATGAGTGAAGATAACTCCACTGATAAAAATAAATCTCTATGAAGAATAGGTCCAAGGGAAGAATAAGTCAAAGGAGGGAGTATAGGTCCATGGATATACATTATTAGGTTCATTGAGGAAAATACGTTTATGGAGGGGCAACAGGTGATGAGAAAAAAGGCATATTGGAAAAAGAAGTTCAGAAACTAGAACAGGTTTAGGGACAAAACGCTTCTGTCCTGAAGTACCAGTCTTTGAGGGAAATAGGTCTACATGGAAAATATGTCCTTGAGGATAAACAGACCCATAGGATAAAGTGAGTCCAAAGGGGGTGAGTCCAAAGGGGTAAGTAACCACTTAAACACAAGCCCGTGGACCCCGTCATCATCAACATCGTCAGCAATGACGGTGACGGGGATGACGACCTATTCTTGGAGAGTGACATTCAATAAAAGTTATCGTGTGCTATGTTGTTTAGTTCATTTGTACACCTATCACAATATATCCTCATTCTGTCTCCGGCTACTGCAATTCATGCCTCTTTATTACATGCATATACCATGTATCATCGCAACAATGGCGGTAGGTTTCATGTAACTGCCTTGTAATTATATTATTACTGACTTTTCTTGACAATTCATATTCAGGTAACTTTATTAAACAGATGTCTCCTTACTCTCCGCTGAACTATATATTTCACTGTGATGAGAACAGGCAACATGTCGTGTGTGCAATGTAAGGCTATCATGTTACTTACATATGACATGTTTCGTCACACATTTGTAATGTTGGAAGTGTACTTCAGTCAGGGGATATATGGAGTTGTACACCTCAAATGGATGGTATTTCCATATTATGATAATATTACAATAATTCACATCCCTGCATCAAAAATGGATAACTTCCTTATAGGCCTATATGAAAATACCAGGCTTATTTTTCAAATATAGGCAACATTTTCCGCCTATCAATATAGGCACCCACTCTTTCATACGATGATTAGGGGGCGGAGTCTAAATGGACAACGTCACTGACGTCACGATGAGTGAGGGGGCGGGGCATTTCCCCGCTAGCCTCGCTCCAGCAATGGGTAAAACAGTCGCCTCCCATGCTTATTTTCCTCTTATCCGTGTCTTAGGTCTCCACATTTGGTAATAAACCATAATGACGCCAGTTAGATCAGGGTCTGAAGCATACCCTGGTAAAGTATCATCGTAATCTAACGCTTTGATAAAAAGTTATTGCCGAAAAACACTGTTCCACTGCCTCTGGAATCCATAGAAGTTGTCGTCAAGCTATTGTAACAGTGAGCTGATTTCGTAGGGATTTTACGAAAGGGGAGACTGTTCGTTGTACTTGTTGTATATGGCAGGAGAAAGATAAAGATGAGTCTTGGGTTTGATTGCAATTTATTTTCCTCAAAGGGAATATCTCATGAGTAATAATGAGTAATAGTGAGTCTCACAAGAGCATTATGAGGTGCTTGCTAACCCCGCGTGCTCCTTCCTGCCTATCCTCACAGTGCCTAGCTCTCTCTCCTAACCCCTTCTCTCCTCTGTTTCTCCCATTTACCCTGTATATGAGTGGTTGCATCAAGTGTAAGGCACGGTTGCGTGGAACCTTCTCGAGCCTGGGGACTCTCTGATCAGGCGCCACACCTTGCTTTGTGTGACATTCTTATGTGAGAATGTGCAAAAGCCATTTTCTCTAGCCCCAGGCATGCCTTTCATCTAACCTCTATATTACATATATATGTCACTAGCTATTATGTAGTGTGTTATATTTTAGAGTCCTGACATTAAAACCATGGCAAACAAGGGTATCAGTGTATTACCGGCATGTGCGATAATATCAAAACAATATCTCTTGGCCAGTATAT
>NC_136991.1:19717077-19799577 GCF_032717465.1 Coenobita brevimanus | reverse complement strand
TTGGCGAGAATAGTTAGACTGGGACACTGCATTAGGTGAGACATATGTGGAACCATGGGAACAGATTAGAAAGGAGTTTGAAACTACATCAAGCATATGTATACCCAGGAAAATAAACAGTAATGAGAAGTCGCACTTACACATATTTTGTGAAGCTTCTCAAAAGGCCTATGGAGCAGTAGCTTATTGCGCAACAGGAGAGGATAGTAAGATTATAATCTCCAAGGCCAGAATTGCGCCAATTAAAGAAAAAACCCTACCTCAAATGGAATTGGCTTCCATAGAAGTAGGAACTAAATTGGCCACGTATATAACCACAACTCTTGATACTCAGTTTGAGGATATTTAAATATGGACTGACAGTGAGATTTGTCTTTACTGGATAGAGAAGGAAGACAGCAAAATTCCTTTCGTCCGTAATAGAGTGAAGAATATTAAAGGGCTGTCTTCCAAATTTAATTTCATGCATGTGTCCTCCAGACAAAATCCAGCTGATCTGCTCTCGAGAGGTTCGACCGTAAAGAGACTGATCAAAGATAATTTGTGGTTTAAAGGTCCTAAATGGTTACTCACTAAGGATTGGCCTGAACAGAAACAGTACAGTATTGCTGAGATTAGTGTAGTGAACTTGGATCCTATTGTACCTGAGCCAGAAGTAATTGACATCAGCCGATTCTCGTCAATAAGACAACTTCTAAATACTACTAAATTGGTTGTTGGTATTCTGAATAAGAAGGTGGGGTTTCAGAAATTAGATCCCCTAGAATACTGGCTGAAAAGAGTACAAAGAAATTCCTACGGCGAAAAATATAAACTTTTAGGCCAAGAAAGTGAATAAGCTGATGAAGAATTTAGGCTTGTTCTTAGACGGAAAAGGTCTGACAAGATGTCGAGGCCGATTGGTAAAGGCTGACTTGCCCATACAAACCAAACATCCCATTTTATTACCTAAGAGTGGATGCTTTGTACAACTTATTATAAAGGAAGCCCATGATTCCACTCTCCATGGAGGTGTACCGCAGACCTTAGCCCAAATTCGGGAAAGGTACTGGATTCCTAAGGGTAGACAGGTTATTAAAAAATATCTCAAAAACTGCATCATTTTTAGGAGGTATGAGGAGCGACCTTATATCTACCCAAGACCACCAGCCCTACCGAAGGATAGGGTGAACATAAGTCGGCCCTTCCATATAACAGGAGTGGACTACACAGGGGCTATAACTGTTACGGGTGAGGAAACTCCCCATAAAGTTTACATTTGTTTATTTACTTGTGCCTACACAAGGGCAGTCCATCTAGAATTAGCGGAAGACCTAAGCTCAGAGACATTCCTCAATATCTTTAGCAGATTTGCTGCTAGAAGGTCTTGTCCTGGCAAGTTAATAAGCGACAACGGAACTAATTTCGTTGCAGCAGCACCTTTACTGTTGAACATAATGAACGACCCAAAGGTTAAGTCGGCTCTGGGAATCCGAAATTGTATTTGGCAGTTCACAGCTCCAAGAGCTCCATGGCAAAATGGATTTACCGAAAGAATGATTGGTATTGTCAAGAACTGCCTGAGGAAAACATTACATAGAACTAAGTCCCACGAGAGAGGATTTAAGAACAGTAATAACTGAAAGAGAAACCACGATTAATAATAGGCCCTTGCCTTATCAAGATGACACTAGCGACTCGCTACAGGCCTTAACACCGGCTCACATGTTATATGGCAGGAAGCTTCATCCGATGCCTTGTGTGGATATCCAGGAAGAAGTTGATGATCCTAACACAGAAAATAATGATTTAGGACAACATCTGCGGGAGGGATATCAACGTCTGAAAAGGGTGCTGGATACTTAGAATAGACATTGGAGCGAAGAGTATCTTTTGAGCCTACGCGAGAGGTTTTATGGAGCTCAAGCTGCCAGCAACAAATCAGTTATTAACATAGGAGATGTGGTCTTAGTGAAGACTGAACAGCCAAGATCCCAGTGGCCATTAGCTAAAGTGATCTCCACACACCCAGATTCTGAAGGGGTGCTGAGACTCATAAAAAAAAGAATCCAGGGGACATACAAGTATAAAAAAAATTGATAAACTGGTACCCCTTGAGTTAGCAGCCACTCCGGATCCAGAGGATGGTGAAGATCAAACGGGTCAAGAGGCGCGACCTAGAAGGGCCGCAGCACAGGGTTCTCGAGAACTATGGAGGGAACTCTTGGCCAAGGGTCATAGTACATGATACAATGTATCATTTTCCGTCGGCCCCAAAACTGTGAGAAATATTTTTCCCCAGAGCAGTTGCGCTCTCTATTTTCATCATAGTTATCCCTGGTTAAAGCCAGAGGAAAACCTGCGACCGTTGTTAATTGTTCAATCAGTTTTAATAACCCAGAAATTACGTTCTCTTTAATAATTCTTGTTATTGATGAATTAAATGCTACTGCATTTAACCCCCGTGGACAACTATACATTGTAAATAAATGTAATTATGTGGTATTTGCCACTGACCTAAACTGCGTCAGCGCGTTAGATGACGTGGCAAGAAGGGAAAGATTCTCCTGTTTAGCAGTTGTGGAATTAAGATATTTACACAGTTAAAGGGAATATTTGGTCTAATTTTAGTTTAAGTAAAATTAAGATTAATTTGTTAGATTTATCCTGTACATATCAAGATGTAATTTAACTGTATTTAGTACTGTAAATAATTAAAAGTTGGCAACCTACCATTCTATGAGGGAGGTAGAACTGCCGCACACCATACTCTGCTCCCAGACCTTGTGGAGTTAACACTCTGTTCCTAGTCACTCTCAAGCTAACACGGTTGTATACACGCACCATAAGGACGCTTGCTTGCTCAAGCAATTACACTAAGCAGCCTCATCGTCATCTGTTAACGATCACTCCCTCTTCACTAGCTAAGTAACCCTTACGAATTGGCCAATTCAAGGAGGGGATTAGCTATGAGATAGAAGAGAAATAGTTATTGTAGGTGAGTTAAGGTTAAGTTACGTTTCGCTTAACTCTATGAGACTTGTTTGATTTGCTTAAGAACAACTTTATAGACGAGTAACGACCTACGAGTTGTTTATTAGTAAATACCAGAAATTTCTTCCATAGCGGCGCCCCGGCAGGGATACCGACTTGTATACATTAAATATTTTTCACATTTTGGTGCCCAGAAAGAGGGCCCGATTTGTTTACTAGAACTATTAAACATTTCCCACATTTTTGGTGTCCCGACCGAGTGAGGAAAACCGATGTGTGCCGAAGCGCTGAATGGGTTTAAAGTTGCTTTTGTTGGACACAGTTTACTACCACGTTCGGTTGAAGTGGAAGACGTGGACGTACGTGTCTATAGAGCTCCGGGAGGAAAGGCAAGCTCTTTCTCTGAAGATGAAAGGCTGAATGCCGTACTAGACTGAGAGCATGATCGTACGGTCCTGTTCCTTGGAAGAAATTATATCCATGAGGACGTGGAGGTCAATGAAGTAGTGGAGAATATTTTAGCAGTGGTAGGAGCCATAGAGGGCTCTGGTAAATCCTTAGTAGCCATAACCCTCCTCGAGCCAAGGAACCTGCCACATGGCTCTCTAGTTTGTTATGGAACATTGAAATTACTTAGCAGAGCTGTAAACCGAACGTTGCAACGGATCAGGAAGGGAAGGGATTTCATACATTTTAATGCCAAGCCCTTCCAAGCAATGTTGAAAGCTGATGGTATACATTGGAACCGTCATGGTAGGGAAGCGGTTCTGCAGAAATTTATAAATTATGTAGAACATAAGAAAGGAGATTTCTATGATGTACAAGCTATGTGTGGGCCTATGGAGTATTGAGGTAATTAATTCTGAGCTCGGGGAATATGGGTGTTTTGGCAATTGAGTGTGGGGATGAAACAGAACCCTAGAGGTTTAATAACCCTGGGGGATAGGTTGAAATTATAGACCTAATCCCTACACTCCTCAAAATTAAATGAAGAAGTAGCTGAGCTGTAATGAATATTACGAAATTGGGAGAGAGGATAATTTGCACAATGAGGACTTAATCCCTACCCTCTTCAAAATTTAAAATAATCATATCATTACTAAGTTGAGGTAAATTTGTGGTTGGAATTCATAATTAAATTATTAAATTAGAACTCCGTCAACATGTCTGTTTCTGTATTGCAAAGATCTTCTAGTAGTAAGGCAGGATGGGTAACTAGAGCCATAAATGATTGTAACCAGTCGTTGGACCAAGTTCCTCTGCCCAAGTAGAGAATAAATAGTCTCCTAAATATCCTGAAAGATCGATGGAATAAGTACGAAGAGAGTTACTTAACTTTAGAATCGGCTATAGTAAAGGCTGAGAATAAGGAACTCTTAGAGTCAGAAACTACGAAGTTTGAAAACAAATTAGAAGAATACTTAACTGTAGTAAAGACACTAAGAGTCAAAATTAGCTGACACTGCCGCAGAAACACAAGTTGTGGCACAGCATAGTAGAGTTGTGTTACCACAAATTTAATAACACTTCCGGAGTTTGATGGGGAGCAGAGCTGGAAATCCTTTTAGGATCAGTTCAAATATTTGGTACACAATAGAACAGATCTCCCTAAAGTCACCAAACTTATGTATTTGTTAGGACAGATAAAGGAATACCATACGAACTGATAAAAGAATTACCAGAAGAAGAAAATAATTATGAGGTGGCTTTGACCTTCCTTAGACAAATTTACGAAGACAGGGAGCAAGTTATAAATCAAATATTGAGGGCTCTAATAGAATTACCTACGCCTAGGCACGATTTTGATTCCTTGCAAAAGTTTAGAATTGCAATAAGTTGTAAATTAAAGGCCTTAGGTACTTACGAAGATATTAAGACATTAGATTAGGTGCTTTCAAGAATTGTGTCCTTAAAGCAACCACCGAAAACCAAAGATGCTTTGTATGGTAGGTACCAGAAGGATAATTTCTCCTGTGAAGAGATTGAGGAAGGCGTGATGCAACTCTGTAAACATTTGTAGGGAACATTAAACACCACTGAGGTCAAACAGAAGACTGAAGTAAAGAAAAAACCCACTAACCAACTGGTTGGGAAAGTTAAGTCAGAGAAGACTAAGTATGTGCCTAAGGAAGAGATAGGTACTTTCCTTAGCTCCACAAAGGCCGAGGATAAAGTATCAAAGATAAATAATAGACATGCTGAGGATATTAAGGAAGTAAAACCTTCCATGGTAAAAGACATGAAAGTTTCTGTATTTTGTGGTGAGCAACATTCCAGTGTATCTTGTCAACAATACCCTGATTATGCTTCTAGAGTAGGGAAGCTTCAGGAACTGGGGTGTTGTATAATATGTATGAACTCCGAACATACTGCCGCGGACTGTAAGACTAAATTAAATCTTTGCTTAAAATGCAAAAAAGATCATCATCATAGTGCTTTATGCCCTAGGATGAAAATTGAGGTTCCTAAACGTGCAAGCGTCAATATGACAATTGGAAAAGGGAATGCTCCATTAGTAATGCCAGCTGCAGTACCAATAGCAGATGTGAAAGTATTGTTTGAGAATAGAAACCAATTAGTATGTACCCTGTTTGATACGGGTGCTCAGAAAACTTTCATTTCTGCAGACATTATGGAGAAATTAAAGTTACCAGTTATCGGCAAGGTAAATCTAGCCATTACAGGATTCTTAACAACTAAGAAAGCTCAGTCTTTTGATTTAGTTAGACCTGTATTACAATTAGGCAGATATAAATGCCGTATAACAGCAGCTGTGGTTGATACTATGGAGACAAGTATATACATAAAGGGATTGAAGGAAACATCTGATCATCTACAAAGCTCAGGGATAAAGTTGGCTAAACGGAGTGTGGAATCAGATACTGTGGGTCCCATAAAAATGATAATTGGTTCTGATTATTGTGGAAGATTCCTACATAGGACTTTCAAAAGGAATAAGTTACAGTTGTTCAAGAGTCCAGGAGGTAACCTTATTATGGGTCAGTTGCCTTTTCCAAAACAAGTTAAATTTAAGAAGAGGCCCCCCCCGTGGGCAGCCACCTTGTCGTGGTGGGGGGGCTTGCGTGCCCCTGTGATCCCACAAGCCTGCCCGTGGATGTAACGACATCCGGCAGGGTCTCCCACGCGGGTGGGGTTGTGGGTGAGGGGTCTGACTAAGCCCTGCCCAAAACGTAGGTTACCCGTAAGGGTCATCGGTGCTGCCCTCCAGAGGGATCGCCTCGGTGCTGTCCCGAGTTGGTTGGTTGGGTGTCTGGGCTGGGGGGTGTTGGGGATGGGGGTCTTTGCACTGGTGGGAGCGAACTTTCGCATCACAGGGTGTCCTTTTGGGGACACCCTCTGGGGACGAGATACCCCGCTCCCATCAGACCGCGCTCGGTCCCCTCACTCCCTGGTAGGCGGTTTCCCTTGGCTCCTGGTGCCAATTTTTTTTACACCAATGTATTTATGGATACAAAGAACCTTTCTATACCCACTCGTGTGGTCGGTGACCAGCCGCACGAGTCGGCATCAACTGGTCACTCTCTGGCTGACGACCCTGTCCCCTCTGGGTCGTCTGCCAAAATGGTGAATTGCGATGCCTTTTCTATGGAGCTCTTACCTGGTGTTTTTGTTAATAACTCTTACACCAAATATGTTGTCATTAAAATGGATAATGGTACTTCTTTCCGGGGCCAGAATTGTTTTCAGATTCACAGTGGTCTAGTTTCAGCATGTGGATTTACCCCCAAGGTCTCTTTACAGGGTGATGGTTCTCTATTGCTAGAAGCTAGGAATGAAGAGAAGAGATCACGCATCCAGTCCTTAACTATGGTCGCTGGTTTAAAGCATCATTTTGATAATGCCAAATGTCCAGAAATAGGGCAGGCTTTTTATATGGATAATTTGCAAGGTGTTGCTGATACAGAATCGGAAGCTTTGAAGGTTTATGAAGTAGCCAATTGCGAATGTGGGAAGGCAAATTTGCCGTTACAGAGCTGGAATACAAACTCACCGCTTTTGAGGAATAAAATACAAGAGGACTATCCTGATTCTGACATTCTCAAATTTCAAAATGTGCTAGGTCTTAACTGGGATACAACAGCTGATGTAATAAGTTTGAAACCAAATTAGTTCTCTGATGTCACTCTCACCAAGAGGTCCTTGTTAAGTCAGGTTTCCAAGCTATTTGACCCATTAGGATTTGTCAGTCCTATAGTTATTAGGGGCAAATGTCTAGTACAGGAGGCTTGGCGAGAAAAATTAGACTGGGACACTGAATTAGGTGAGACATATGTGGAACAATGGGAACAGATTAGAAAGGAGTTTGAAACTACATCAAGCATATGTATTCCCAGGAAAATAAACAGTAATGAGAAGTCGCACTTACACATATTTTGTGAAGCTTCTCAAAAGGCTTATGGAGCAGTAGCTTATTGCGCAACAGGAGAGGATAGTAAGATTATTATCTCCAAGGCCAGAATTGCGCCAATTAAAGAAAAAACCCTGCCTCAAATGGAATTGGCTTCCATAGAAGTAGGAACTAAATTGGCCACGTATATAACCACAACTCTTGATACTCAGTTTGAGGATATTTACATATGGACTGACAGTGAGATTTGTCTTTACTGGATAGAGAAGGAAGACAGGAAAATTCCTTTTGTCCATAACAGAGTGAAGACTATTAAAGGGCTGTCTTTTAAATTTAATTTCATGCATGTGTCCTCCAAACAAAATCCAGCTGATCTGCTCTCGAGAGGTTCGACCGTAAAGAGACTGATCAAAGATAATTTGTGGTTTAAAGGTCCTAAATGGTTACTCACTAAGGATTGGCCTGAACAGAAACAGTACAGTATTGCTGAGATTAGTGTAGTGAACTTGGATCCTATTGTACCTGAGCCAGAAGTAATTGACATCAGCCGATTCTCGTCAATAAGAACACTTCTAAATACTACTAAATTGGTTGTTGAATTTCTGAATAAGAAGGTGGGGTTTCAGAAATTAGATCCCCTAGAATACTGGCTGAAAAGAGTACAAAGAAAATTCCTACGGCGAAAAATATAAACTTTTAGGCCAAGACACTGGAAAAGAGAATAAGCTGATGAAGAATTTAGGCTTCTTCTTAGACGGAAAAGGTCTGACAAGATGTTGAGGCCGATTTGTAAAGACTGACTTGCCCATACAAACCAAACATCCCATTTTATTACCTAAGAGTGGATGCTTTGTACAACTTATTATAAAGGAAGCCCACGATTCCACTCTCCATGGAGGTGTACCGCAGACCTTAGCTCAAATTCCGGAAAGGTACTGGATTCCTAAGGGTAGACAGGTTATTAAAAAATATCTCAAAAACTGCATCGTTTGTAGGAGGTATGAGCAGCGACCTTATATCTACCCAAGACCACCAGCCCTACCGAAGGATAGGGTGAACATAAGTCGGCCCTTCCATATAACAGGAGTGGACTACACAGGGGCTATAACTGTTACAGGTGAGGAAACTCCCCATAAAGTTTACATTTGTTTATTTACTTGTGCCTACACAAGGGCAGTCCATCTAGAATTAGCGGAAGACCTAAGCTCAGAGACATTCCTCAATGTCTTTCGCAGATTTGCCGCTAGAATGTCTTGTCCTGGCAAGTTAATAAGCGACAACAGAACTAATTTCGTTGCAGCAGCACCTTTACTGTTGAACATAATGAACGACCCAAAGGTTAAGTCGTCTCCGGGAATCCGAAATTGTATTTGGCAGTTCACAGCTCCAAGAGCTCCATGGCAAAATGGATTTACCGAAAGAATGATTGGTATTGTCAAGAACTGCCTGAGGAAAACATTACATAGAACTAAGATCACGAGAGAAGATTTAAGAACAGTAATAACTGAAATTGAAACCAGGATAAATAATAGATCCTTGACTTATCAAGATGACACTAGCGACTCGCTAGAGACTTTAACACCGGCTCACATGTTATATGGCAGGAAGCTCCATCCGATGCTTTGTGTGGATATCCAGGAAGAAGTTGATGATCCTAATATAGAAAATAATGATTTAAGACAACATCTGCGGGAGGGATATCAACGTCTGAAAAGGGTGCTGGATACTTGGAATAGACATTGGAGCGAAGAGTATCTTTTGAGCCTACGCGAGAGGTTGTATCGAGCTCAAGCTGCCAGCAACAAATCAGTTATTAACATAGATGTGGTCTTAGTGAAGACTGAACAGCCAAGATCCCAGTGGCCATTAGCTAAAGTGATCTCCACACATCCACATTCTGAAGGGGTGCTGAGACTCGTAAAAATAAAATGCAGAGGACATACCAGTATAAAACTTTTGATAAACTGGTACCCCTTGAGTTAGCAGCCACTCCGGATCCAATGAATGGTGAAGATCAAACGGGTAAAGAGGCACGACCTAGAAGGGCCGCAGCACAGGGTTCTCGAGAACTATGGATCTCATGGCCAAGGGTCGTATTACATGATACAACGTATCATTTTCCGCCGGCCCCAAAACTGTGGGAAATATTTTCCCCCAGAGCAGTTGCGCTCTCTATTTGCATCATAGTTATCCCTGGTTAAAGGCAGAGGAAAAATTGAGACCGTTGTTAATTGTTCAAGCGGTTTTGAAAACACAGAAATTACTTTCTCTTTAACCCCTTAACCGCGGGGCGTCACTTTCGTGACGCTTGGGAGCAAGGGATCATACCGCGGGGCGTCGCTTTTGTGATTCTGTGTTATTTTGAATTCACCCGGGCTTTCAAGTGGGGGCTTGTATCATCTATCAGTACTGACAATGTCCAACACTAGTCAGCACTCCTAATCTCATCTGTACTCCCATCCATTGTTGACAATTTAGCCATTTCTCCCTGTTCTTGACTCCCCTCCCTACCCCCCCTCCATTACCCTATCCTCTCGCCTGCCCGGCCATGCTACGCTAAGTAAATCTTCCCTGGAATTTTTCACTGATTTCATCCATTGAAATAAGCCCTATGTCGCATTCTTATACCAAATAATATATACAAGAAAGAAATCAGGTAAGTGAGAGTGCCATACACCTGGAATTGGCTAATTATCACCTGACAACACCTCACGTGCACTCGTTCGCTAATTTTCGCTGTTTTTTTCCACTTGAAATATGCCGTATAATCTATTTTCGTAATAAATATACATGTAAGGAGAGAAGGGAGAGGCCTAAGTGATATTTACATTCACCTGGAACTACCTAATTTATAATGTATTGTCTAGATTTCCTGCCAATCATATCAGTGCTACACAAAGCTGTTTCAAGATTTAACATTGGTAGCTCTGATTATATATCTCCTAAGTAGGCCTCTAATCTATTTTCGTAATAAATATACCTGTAAGGAGGGAAGGAGAACCCTAAATGATATTTACATTCACCTGGAACTACCAAATTTATAATGTATTGTCTAGATTTCCTGCCAATCATATCAGTGCTAGACTTAGCTGTTTCAAGAAGTAATATTGGTAACTCTGAATAACCCCTAAAGCAGGCCTCTAGGCTGCCCCTGCGGTATCAGTGTACTGTCATCTTCCGAAGTGAGAGGACGTATGTTTCATCTTGCTGACTTCAAGGCCTTTTTTCACCCCCATGCAAATGGCTCTGTGACCTTTACCCCTACTAAACCTCCTGTGGAAAGAGGTAAAGGGCTGACAATTGATAAAAGAGTGACTACGATCTTTCTATTGAGTAAAACAGTGCAAGTGGAATTGTAAATAATGTGTAAATAATGTGTAAACAGCAAGTGAAAGTAATGAATGTAAATATACGTGAACAATGGAAAATAGTTTTATAAGTTATTTCAAGTGACAGTGCATAACACTGTAAATAAAATAGAAATGTAAATAACGTAAATAAAATAGAGATCGTAAATAGAAATGTAAATGAGTAGTATTATAAGAATATGAGTATATACCCTAGGAGTAATGAAAGTGAGTTTCACTCTAGCATGTCTGAATGCTATGAGTTATGAGAGTGAAGATGAAAGTGACATTCACTCTCAATGCCAGTATACTGTACAGGACGAGAAAGTGAATGCTACGTATTTTACTGAAAGAAATTGAATCCCTACAGTGACAATAAACTAATACTACTGAAGGAAACTTATGGATAAAGACTGTAGATATATATAAGTGTTATATAGTAATAGAAATATAAAGTGTGAGGGGTTTTATGAATAATAAATGACAGACTACCATGAGCGAACTAGTGCCAGTGCGACGATCAGACGCGCTCGTAATTTCCATTGCTTTCACAGTGTTTTTTTTTTTGAGTATGGATCCCAAACTACTTGAAAATTGTAGAATAGTGTTTATAGTGTTTGTATTTGGCTGTGGTAATCATATTACGGGTTGTTGGGAAGTGTAAAGTGGAGACTTCGTTACCCTACTTCAGAGGTCTCCACAAGTCCTACGGTAACCGACGAAGGCTCAACAATCATTCCAGGAGAAAGCTGAAGGTATGTGCCATAAGCATATGTAATTTTATTATTCTAGGACTAATAACTGATTTTTGGCAAATATTTTTTGAGAGTCTGTCGGAGCCCAAATAACCCCGCGGCACACGCAAGTAATTGGTAAACAAGCCCGCGGTGTAGGGGTTAATAATAGTTGAAATTGATAAATTAAATGCTACTGCATTTAACCCCTGTGGACAACTATACATTGTAAATACATGTAATTGTGTGGTATTTTCCACTGACCTAAACTGCGTCTGTGCGTTAGATGACGTGGCAAGAAGGGAAAGATTCTCCTGTTTAGCAGTTGTGGAATTAAGATATTTACACAGTTAAAGGGAATATTTTGGTTTAACTTTAGTTTAAGTAAAACTAAGATTAATTTGTTAGATTTATCCTGTGCATATCCAGATGTAATTTAACTGTATTTAGTACTGTAAATAATTAAAAGTTGGCAACCTACCATTCTATGAGGGAGGTAGAACCGCCGCACACCATTCACTGCTCCCAGACCTTGTGGAGTTAACACTCTGTTCCTAGTCACTCTCAAGCTAACACGGTTGTATACACGCACGATAAGGACGCTTGCTTGCTCAAGCAATTACACTAAGCAGCCTCATCGTCATCTGTTAACGATCACTCCCTCATCACTTGCTAAGTAACCCTTACGAATTTTCCAATTCAAGGAGGGGATTAGCTATGAGATAGAAGAGAAATAGTTATTGTAGGTGCGTTAAGGTTAAGTTACGTTTCGCTTAACTCTATGAGACATCTTTGATTTACTTAAGAACAACTTTAGAGACGAGTAACGACCTACGAGTTGTTTATTAGTAAATACCAGAAATTTCTTATATAGCGGTGCCCCGGCAGGGATACCGACTTGTATACATTAAATATTTTTCACATTTTGGTGCTCAGAAAGAGGGCCCGATTTGTTTACTAGAACTATTAAACATTTCCCACATTTTTGGTGTCCCGACCGAGTGAGGAAAAAAGATGTGTGCCGAAGCGCTGAATGGGTTTAAAGTTGCTTTTGTTGGACACAGTTTACTACCACGTTCGGTTGAAGTGGAAGACGTGGACGTACGTGTCTATAGAGCTCCGGGAGGAAAGGCAAGCTCTTTCTCTGAAGATGAAAGGCTGAATGCCGTACTAGACTGAGAGCATGATCGTACGGTCCTGTTCCTTGGAAGAAATTATATCCATGAGGACGTGGAGGTCAATGAAGTAGTGGAGAATATTTTAGCAGTGGTAGGAGCCATAGAGGGCTCTTGTAAATCCTCAGTAGCCATAACCCTCCTCGAGCCAAGGAACCTGCCATATGGCTCTCCAGTTTGTTACGGAACATTGAAATTACTTAGCAGAGCTGTAAACCGAACGTTGCAACGGATCAGGAAGGGAAGGGATTTCATACATTTTAATGCCAAGCCCTTCCAAGCAATGTTGAAAGCTGATGGTATACATTGGAACCGTCATGGTAGGGAAGCGGTTCTACAGAAATTTATAAATTATGTAGAACATAAGAAAGGAGAGTTCTATGCTGTACAAGCTATGTGTGGGCCTATGGAGTATTGAGGTAATTAATTCTGAGCTCGGGGAATATGGGTGTTTTGGCAATTGAGTGTGGGGATGAAATAGAACCCTAGAGGTTTAATAACCCTGGGGGATAGGTTGAAATTATAGACCTAATCCCTACACTCCTCAAAATTAAATGAAGAAGTAGCTGAGCTGTAATGAATATTACGAAATTGGGAGAGAGGATAATTTGCACAATGAGGACTTAATCCCTACCCTCTTCAAAATTTAAAATAATCAGATCATTACTAAGTTGAGGTAAATTTGTGGTTGGAATTCGTAATTAAATTGTTAAATTCGAACTCCGTCAACATGTTTGTTTCTGTATTGCAAAGATCTTCTAGTTGTAGGGCAGGATGGGTAACTAGCGCCATAAATGATTGTAACCAGTCGTTGGACCAAGTTCCTCTGCCCAAGTAGAGAATAAATAGTCTCCTAAATATCCTGAAAGATCGATGGAATAAGTACGAAGAGAGTTACGTAACTTTAGAAGCGGCTATAGTAAAGGCTGAGAATAAGGAACTCTTAGAGTCAGAAACTACGAAGTTTGAAAACAAATTAGAAGAATACTTAACTGTAGTAAAGACACTAAGAGTCAAAATTAGCTGACACTGCCGCAGAAACACAAGTTGTGGCACAGCATAGTAGAGCTGTGTTACCACAAATTTAATAACGCTTCCGGAGTTTGATGGGGAGCAGAACTGGAAATCCTTTTGGGATCAGTTCAAATATTTGGTACACAATAGAACAGATCTCCCTAAAGTCACCAAACTTACGTATTTGTTAGGACAGATAAAGGAATACGATACGAACTGATAAAAGAATTACCAGAAGAAGAAAATAATTATGAGGTGGCTTTGACCATCCTTAGACAAAATTACGAAGACAGGGAGCAAGTTATAAATCAAATATTGAGGGCTCTAATAGAATTACCCACGCTTAGGCACGATTTTGATTCCTTGCAAAAGTTTAGAATTGCAATAAGTTGTAAATTAAGGGCCTTAGGTACTTACGAAGATATTAAGACATTAGATTAGGTGTTTTCAAGAATTGTGTCCTTAAAGCAACCACCGAAAACCAAGGATGCTTTGTATGGTAGGTACCAGAAGGATAATTTCTCCTGTGAAGAGATTGAGGAAGGCGTGATGCAACTCTGTAAACATTTGCAGGGAACATTAAACACCACTGAGGTCAAACAGAAGACTGAAGTAAAGAAAAAACCCACTAACCAACTGGTTGGGAAAGATAAGTCAGAGAAGACTAAGTATGTGCCTAAGGAAGAGATAGGTACTTTCCTTAGCTCCACAAAGGCCGAGGATAAAGCATTAAAGATAAAGAATAGACATGCTGAGGATATTAAGGAAGTAAAACCTTCCATGGTAAAAGACATGAAAGTTTGTGTATTTTGTGGTGAGCAACATTCCAGTGTATCTTGTCAACAATACCCTGATTATGCTTCTAGAGTAGGGAAGCTTCAGGAACTGGGGTGTTGTATAATCTGTATGAACTCCGAACATACTGCCGCGGACTGTAAGACTAAATTAAATCTTTGCTTAAAATACAAAAAAGATCATCATCATAGTGCTTTATGCCCTAGGATGAAAATTGAGGTTCCTAAACGTGCAAGCGTCAATATGACAATTGCAAAAGGGAATGCTCCATTAGTAATGCCAGCTGCAGTACCAATAGCAGATGTGAAAGTATTGTTTGAGAATAGAAACCAATTAGTATGTACCCTGTTTGATACGGGTGCTCAGAAAACTTTCATTTCTGCAGACATTGTGGAGAAATTAAAGTTACCAGTTATCGGCAAGGTAAATCTAGCCATTACAGGATTCTTAACAACTAAGAAAGCTCAGTCTTTTGATTTAGTTAGACCTGTATTACAATTAGGCAGATATAAATGCCGTATAACAGCAGCTGTGGTTGATACTATGGAGACAAGTATATACATAAAGGGATTGAAGGAAACATCTGATCATCTACAAAGCTCAGGGATAAAGTTGGCTAAACGGAGTGTGGAATCAGATACTGTGGGTCCCATAAAAATGATAATTGGTTCTGATTATTGTGGAAGATTCCTACATAGGACTTTCAAAAGGAATAAGTTACAGTTGTTCAAGAGTCCAGGAGGTAACCTTATTATGGGTCAGTTGCCTTTTCCAAAACAAGTTAAATTTAAGAAGAGGCCCCCCCCCCGTGGGCAGCCACCTTGTCGTGGTGGGGGGGCTTGCGTGCCCCTGTGATCCCACAAGCCTGCCCGTGGATGTAACGACATCCGGCAGGGTCTCCCACGCGGGTGGGGTTGTGGGTGAGGGGTCTGACTAAGCCCTGCCCAAAACGTAGGTTACCCGTAAGGGTCATCGGTGCTGCCCTCCAGAGGGATCGCCTCGGTGCTGTCCCGAGTTGGTTGGTTGGGTGTCTGGGCTGGGGGGTGTTGGGGAAGGGGGTCTTTGCACTGGTGGGAGCGAACTTTCGCATCACAGGGTGTCCTTTTGGGGACACCCTCTGGGGACGAGATACCACGCTCCCATCAGACCGCGCTCGGTCCCCTCACTCCCTGGTAGGCAGTTTCCCTTGGCTCCTGGTGCCAATTTTTTTACACCAATGTATTTATGGATACAAAGAACCTTTCTATACCCACTTATGTGGTCGGTGACCAGCCGCACGAGTCGGCATCAACTGGTCACTCTCTGGCTGACGACCCTGTCCCCTCCGGGTCGTCTGCCAAAATGGTGAATTGCGATGCCTTTTCTATGGAGCTCTTACCTGGTGTTTTTGTTAATAACTCTTACACCAAATATGTAGTCATTAAAATGGATAATGGTACTTTTTTCCGGAGCCTGAATTGTTTTCAGATTCACAGTGGTCTAGTTTCAGCATGTGGATTTACCCCCAAGGTCTCTTTACAGGGTGATGGTTCTCTATTGCAAGAAGCTAGGAATGAAGAGAAGAGTTCACGCATCCAGTCCTTAACTATGGTCGCTGGTTTAAAGCATCATTTTGATAATGCCAAATGTCCAGAAATAGGGCAGGCTTTTTATATGGATAATTTGCAAGGTGTTGCTGATACAGAATCGGAAGCTTTGAAGGTTTATGAAGTAGCCAATTGCGAATGTGGGAAGGCAAATTTGCCGTTACAGAGCTGGAATACAAACTCACCGCTTTTGAGGAATAAAATACAAGAGGACTATCCTGATTCTGACATTCTCAAATTTCAAAATGTGTTAGGTCTTAACTGGGATACAACGGCTGATGTAATAAGTTTGAAACCAAATAAGTTCTCTGATGTCACTCTCACCAAGAGGTCCT
Organism: Coenobita brevimanus; assembly: GCF_032717465.1. NCBI lineage: Eukaryota > Metazoa > Arthropoda > Malacostraca > Decapoda > Coenobitidae > Coenobita > Coenobita brevimanus. The sequence continues at coordinate 19,783,249 of NC_136991.1, read as the reverse complement.
TGTTAAGTCAGGTTTCCAAGCTATTTGACCCATTAGGATTTGTCAGTCCTATAGTTATTAGGGGCAAATGTCTAGTACAGGAGGCTTGGCGAGAAAAGTTAGACTGGGACACTGAATTAGGTGAGACATATGTGGAACAATGGGAACAGATTAGAAAGGAGTTTGAAACTACATCAAGCATATGTATTCTCAGGAAAATAAACACTAATGAGAAGTCGCACTTACACATATTTTGTGAAGCTTCTCAAAAGGCTTATGGAGCAGTAGCTTATTGCGCAACAGGAGAGGATAGTAAGATTATTATCTCCAAGGCCAGAGTTGCGCTAATTAAAGAAAAAGCCCTACCTCAAATGGAATTGGCTTCCATAGAAGTAGGAACTAAATTGGCCACGTATATAACCACAACTCTTGATACTCAGTTTGAGGATATTTACATATGGACTGACAGTGAGATTTGTCTTTACTGGATAGGGAAGGAAGACAGCAAAATTCCTTTCGTCCATAATAGAGTGAAGACTATTAAAGGGCTGTCTTCCAAATTTAATTTCATACATGTGTCCTCCAAACAAAATCCAGCTGATCTGCTCTCGAGAGGTTCGACCGTAAAGAGACTGATCAAAGATAATTTGTGGTTTAAAGGTCCTAAATGGTTACTCACTAAGGATTGGCCTGAACAGAAACAGTACAGTATTGCTGAGATTAGTGTAGTGAACTTGGATCCTATTGTACCTGAGCCAGAAGTAATTGACATCAGCCGATTCTCGTCAATAAGAACACTTCTAAATACTACTAAATTGGTTGTTGAATTTCTGAATAAGAAGGTGGGGTTTCAGAAATTAGATCCCCTAGAATACTGGCTGAAAAGAGTACAAAGAAAATTCCTACGGGGAAAAATATAAACTTTTAGGCCAAGACACTGGAAAAGAGAATAAGCTGATGAAGAATTTAGGCTTCTTTTTAGACAGAAAAGGTCTGACAAGATGTTGAGGCCGATTTGTAAAGACTGACTTGCCCATACAAACCAAACATCCCATTTTATTACCTAAGAGTGGATGCTTTGTACAACTTATTATAAAGGAAGCCCACGATTCCACTCTCCATGGAGGTGTACCGCAGACCTTAGCTCAAATTCCGGAAAGGTACTGGATTCCTAAGGGTAGACAGGTTATTAAAAAATATCTCAAAAACTGCATCATTTGTAGGAGGTATGAGCAGCGACCTTATATCTACCCAAGACCACCAGCCCTACCGAAGGATAGGGTGAACATAAGTCGGCCCTTCCATATAACAGGAGTGGACTACACAGGGGCTATAACTGTTACAGGTGAGGAAACTCCCCATAAAGTTTACATTTGTTTATTTACTTGTGCCTACACAAGGGCAGTCCATCTAGAATTAGCGGAAGACCTAAGCTCAGAGACATTCCTCAATGTCTTTCGCAGATTTGCCGCTAGAATGTCTTGTCTTGGCAAGTTAATAAGCGACAACAGAACTAATTTCGTTGCAGCAGCACCTTTACTGTTGAACATAATGAACGACCCAAAGGTTAAGTCGTCTCTGGGAATCCGAAATTGTATTTGGCAGTTCACAGCTCCAAGAGCTCCATGGCAAAATGGATTTACCGAAAGAATGATTGGTATTGTCAAGAACTGCCTGAGGAAAACATTACATAGAACTAAGATCACGAGAGAAGATTTAAGAACAGTAATAACTGAAATTGAAACCAGGATAAATAATAGACCCTTGACTTATCAAGATGACACTAGCGACTCGCTAGAGACCTTAACACCGGCTCACATGTTATATGGCAGGAAGCTCCATCCGATGCTTTGTGTGGATATCCAGGAAGAAGTTGATGATCCTAATATAGAGAATAATGATTTAAGACAACATCTGCGGGAGGGATATCAACGTCTGAAAAGGGTGCTGGATACTTGGAATAGACATTGGAGTGAAGAGTATCTTTTGAGCCTACGCGAGAGGTTGTATCGAGCTCAAGCTGCCAGCAACAAATCAGTTATTAACATAGATGTGGTCTTAGTGAAGACTGAACAGCCAAGATCCCAGTGGCCATTAGCTAAAGTGATCTCCACACATCCACATTCTGAAGGGGTGCTGAGACTGGTAAAAATAAAATGCAGGGGACATACCAGTATAAAAACTTTTGATAAACTGGTACCCCTTGAGTTAGCAGCCACTCCGGATCCAGAGGATGGTGAAGATCAAACGGGTCAAGAGGCACGACCTAGAAGGGCCGCAGCACAGGGTTCTCGAGAACTATGGATCTCTTGGCCAAGGGTCATATTACATGATACAACGTATCATTTTCCGCCGGCCCCAAAACTGTGGGAAATATTTTCCCCCAGAGCAGTTGCGCTCTCTATTTGCATCATAGTTATCCCTGGTTAAAGGCAGAGGAAAAATTGAGACCGTTGTTAATTGTTCAAGCGGTTTTAATAACACAGAAATTACTTTCTCTTTAATAATAGTTGTAATTGATAAATTAAATGCTACTGCATTTAACCCCCGTGGACAACTATACATTGTAAATACATGTAATTGTGTGGTATTTTCCACTGACCTAAACTGCGTCTGTGCGTTAGATGACGTGGCAAGAAGGGAAAGATTCTCCTGTTTAGCAGTTGTGGAATTAAGATATTTACACAGTTAAAGGGAGTATTTTGGTCTAACTTTAGTTTAAGTAAAACTAAGATTAATTTGTTAGATTTATCCTGTACATATCAAGATGTAATTTAACTGTATTTAGTACTGTAAATAATTAAAAGTTGGCAACCTACCATTCTATGAGGGAGGTACTCGTAGAACCGCCGCACACCATACGCTGCTCCCAGACCTTGTGGAGTTAACACTCTGTTCCTAGTCACTCTCAAGCTAACACGGTTGTATACACGCACCATAAGGACGCTTGCTTGCTCAAGCAATTACACTAAGCAGCCTCATCGTCATCTGTTAACGATCACTCCCTCTTCACTAGCTAAGTAACCCTTACGAATTTTCCAATTCAAGGAGGGGATTAGCTATGAGATAGAAGAGAAATAGTTATTGTAGGTGCGTTAAGGTTAAGTTACGTTTCGCTTAACTCTATGAGACTTGTTTGATTTACTTAAGAACAACTTTATAGACGAGTAACGACCTACGAGTTGTTTATTAGTAAATACCAGAAATTTCTTACATAGCGGTGCCCCGGCAGGGATACCGACTTGTATACATTAAATATTTTTCACATTTTGGTGCCCAGAAAGAGGGCCCGATTTGTTTACTAGAACTATTAAACATTTCCCACATTTTTGGTGTCCCGACCGAGTGAGGAAAACCGATGTGTGCCGAAGCGCTGAATGGGTTTAAAGTTGCTTTTGTGGGACACGGTTTACTACCACGTTCGGTTGAAGTGGAAGACGTGGACGTACGTGTCTATAGAGCTCCGGGAGGAAAGGCAAGCTCTTTCTCTGAAGATGAAAGGCTGAATGCCGTACTAGACTGAGAGCATGATCGTACGGTCCTGTTCCTTGGAAGAAATTATATCCATGAGGACGTGGAGGTCAATGAAGTAGTGGACAATATTTTAGCAGTGGTAGAAGCCATAGAGGGCTCTTGTAAATCCTCAGTTGCCATAACCCTCCTCGAGCCAAGGAACCTGCCATATGGCTCTCCAGTTTGTTACGGAACACTGAAATTACTTAGCAGAGCTGTAAACCGAACGTTGCAACGGATCAGGAAGGGAAGGGATTTCATACATTTTAATGCCAAGCCCTTCCAAGCAATGTTGAAAGCTGATGGTATACATTGGAACCGTCATGGTAGGGAAGCGGTTCTGCAGAAATTTATAAATTATGTAGAACATAAGAAAGGAGAGTTCTATGCTGTACAAGCTATGTGTGGGCCTATGGAGTATTGAGGTAATTAATTCTGAGCTCGGGGAATATGGGTGTTTTGGCAATTGAGTGTGGGGATGAAATAGAACCCTAGAGGTTTAATAACCCTGGGGGATAGGTTGAAATTATAGATCTAATCCCTACACTCCTCAAAATTAAATGAAGAAGTAGCTGAGCTGTAATGAATATTACGAAATTGGGAGAGAGGATAATTTGCACAATGAGGACTTAATCCCTACCCTCTTCAAAATTTAAAATAATCAGATCATTACTAAGTTGAGGTAAATTTGTGGTTGGAATTCATAATTAAATTATTAAATTAGAACTCCGTCAACATGTCTGTTTCTGTATTGCAAAGATCTTCTAGTTGTAAGGCAGGATGGGTAACTAGAGCCATAAATGATTGTAACCAGTCGTTGGACCAAGTTCCTCTGCCCAAGTAGAGAATAAAATTAATAGTCTCCTAAATATCCTGAAAGATCGATGGAATAAGTACGAAGAGAGTTACTTAACTTTAGAAGCGGCTATAGTAAAGGCTGAGAATAAGGAACTCTTAGAGTCAGAAACTACGAAGTTTGAAAACAAATTAGAAGAATACTTAACTGTAGTAAAGACACTAAGAGTCAAAATTAGCTGACACTGCCGCAGAAACACAAGTTGTGGCACAGCATAGTAGAGCTGTGTTACCACAAATTTAATAACGCTTCCGGAGTTTGATGGGGAGCAGAACTGGAAATCCTTTTGGGATCAGTTCAAATATTTGGTACACAATAGAACAGATCTCCCTAAAGTCACCAAACTTACGTATTTGTTAGGACAGATAAAGGAATACGATACGAACTGATAAAAGAATTACCAGAAGAAGAAAATAATTATGAGGTGGCTTTGACCATCCTTAGAGAAAATTACGAAGACAGGGAGCAAGTTATAAATCAAATATTGAGGGCTCTAATAGAATTACCTACGCCTAGGCACGATTTTGATTCCTTGCAAAAGTTTAGAATTGCAATAAGTTGTAAATTAAGGACCTTAGGTACTTACGAAGATATTAAGACATTAGATTAGGTGCTTTCAAGAATTGTGTCCTTAAAGCAACCACCGAAAACCAAGGATGCTTTGTATGGTAGGTACCAGAAGGATAATTTCTCCTGTGAAGAGATTGAGGAAGGCGTGATGCAACTCTGTAAACATTTGCAGGGAACATTAAACACCACTGAGGTCAAACAGAAGACTGAAGTAAAGAAAAAACCCACTAACCAACTGGTTGGGAAAGTTAAGTCAGAGAAGACTAAGTATGTGCCTAAGGAAGAGATAGGTACTTTCCTTAGCTCCACAAAGGCCGAGGATAAAGCATTAAAGATAAAGAATAGACATGCTGAGGATATTAAGGAAGTAAAACCTTCCATGGTAAAAGACATGAAAGTTTGTGTATTTTGTGGTGAGCAACATTCCAGTGTATCTTGTCAACAATACCCTGATTATGCTTCTAGAGTAGGGAAGCTTCAGGAACTGGGGTGTTGTATAATCTGTATGAACTCCGAACATACTGCCGCGGACTGTAAGACTAAATTAAATCTTTGCTTAAAATGCAGAAAAGATCATCATCATAGTGCTTTATGCCCTAAGATGAAAATTGAGTTTCTAAACGTGCAAGCGTCAATATGACAATTGTAAGAGGGAATGCTCCATTAGTAATGCCAGCTGCAGTACCAATAGCAGATGTGAAAGTATTGTTTGAGAATAGAAACCAATTAGTATGTACCCTGTTTGATACGGGTACTCAGAAAACTTTCATTTCTGCAGACATTGTGGAGAAATTAAAGTTACCAGTTATCGGCAAGGTAAATCTAGCCATTACAGGATTCTTAACAACTAAGAAAGCTCAGTCTTTTGATTTAGTTAGACCTGTATTACAATTAGGCAGATATAAATGCCGTATAACAGCAGCTGTGGTTGATACTATGGAGACAAGTATATACATAAAGGGATTGAAGGAAACATCTGATCATCTACAAAGCTCAGGGATAAAGTTGGCTAAACGGAGTGTGGAATCAGATACTGTGGGTCCCATAAAAATGATAATTGGTTCTGATTATTGTGGAAGATTCCTACATAGGACTTTCAAAAGGAATAAGTTACAGTTGTTCAAGAGTCCAGGAGGTAACCTTATTATGGGTCAGTTGCCTTTTCCAAAACAAGTTAAATTTAAGAAGAGGCCCCCCCCGTGGGCAGCCACCTTGTCGTGGTGGGGGGGCTTGCGTGCCCCTGTGATCCCACAAGCCTGCCCGTGGATGTAACGACATCCGGCAGGGTCTCCCACGCGGGTGGGGTTGTGGGTGAGGGGTCTGACTAAGCCCTGCCCAAAACGTAGGTTACCCGTAAGGGTCATCGGTGCTGCCCTCCAGAGGGATCGCCTCGGTGCTGTCCCGAGTTGGTTGGTTGGGTGTCTGGGCTGGGGGGTGTTGGGGAAGGGGGTCTTTGCACTGGTGGGAGCGAACTTTCGCATCACAGGGTGTCCTTTTGGGGACACCCTCTGGGGACGAGATACCACGCTCCCATCAGACCGCGCTCGGTCCCCTCACTCCCTGGTAGGCGGTTTCCCTTGGCTCCTGGTGCCAATTTTTTTACACCAATGTATTTATGGATACAAAGAACCTTTCTATACCCACTCATGTGGTCGGTGACCAGCCGCACGAGTCGGCATCAACTGGTCACTCTCTGGCTGACGACCCTGTCCCCTCCGGGTCGTCTGCCAAAATGGTGAATTGCGATGCCTTTTCTATGGAGCTCTTACCTGGTGTTTTTGTTAATAACTCTTACACCAAATATGTAGTCATTAAAATGGATAATGGTACTTTTTTCCGGAGCCTGAATTGTTTTCAGATTCACAGTGGTCTAGTTTCAGCATGTGGATTTACCCCCAAGGTCTCTTTACAGGGTGATGGTTCTCTATTGCAAGAAGCTAGGAATGAAGAGAAGAGTTCACGCATCCAGTCCTTAACTATGGTCGCTGGTTTAAAGCATCATTTTGATAATGCCAAATGTCCAGAAATAGGGCAGGCTTTTTATATGGATAATTTGCAAGGTGTTGCTGATACAGAATCGGAAGCTTTGAAGGTTTATGAAGTAGCCAATTGCGAATGTGGGAAGGCAAATTTGCCGTTACAGAGCTGGAATACAAACTCACCGCTTTTGAGGAATAAAATACAAGAGGACTATCCTGATTCTGACATTCTCAAATTTCAAAATGTGTTAGGTCTTAACTGGGATACAACAGCTGATGTAATAAGTTTGAAACCAAATTAGTTCTCTGATGTCACTCTCACCAAGAGGTCCTTGTTAAGTCAGGTTTCCAAGCTATTTGACCCATTAGGATTTGTCAGTCCTATAGTTATTAGGGGCAAATGTCTAGTACAGGAGGCTTGGCGAGAAAAGTTAGACTGGGACACTGAATTAGGTGAGACATATGTGGAACAATGGGAACAGATTAGAAAGGAGTTTGAAACTACATCAAGCATATGTATTCCCAGGAAAATAAACACTAATGAGAAGTCGCACTTACACATATTTTGTGAAGCTTCTCAAAAGGCTTATGGAGCAGTAGCTTATTGCGCAACAGGAGAGGATAGTAAGATTATTATCTCCAAGGCCAGAGTTGCGCTAATTAAAGAAAAAGCCCTACCTCAAATGGAATTGGTTTCCATAGAAGTAGGAACTAAATTGGCCACGTATATAACCACAACTCTTGATACTCAGTTTGAGGATATTTACATATGGACTGACAGTGAGATTTGTCTTTACTGGATAGGGAAGGAAGACAGCAAAATTCCTTTCGTCCATAATAGAGTGAAGACTATTAAAGGGCTGTCTTCCAAATTTAATTTCATGCATGTGTCCTCCAAACAAAATCCAGCTGATCTGCTCTCGAGAGGTTCGACCGTAAAGAGACTGATCAAAGATAATTTGTGGTTTAAAGGTCCTAAATGGTTACTCACTAAGGATTGGCCTGAACAGAAACAGTACAGTATTGCTGAGATTAGTGTAGTGAACTTGGATCCTATTGTACCTGAGCCAGAAGTAATTGACATCAGCCGATTCTCGTCAATAAGACAACTTCTAAATACTACTAAATTGGTTGTTGAATTTCTGAATAAGAAGGTGGGGTTTCAGAAATTAGATCCCCTAGAATACTGGCTGAAAAGAGTACAAAGAAAATTCCTACGGGGAAAAATATAAACTTTTAGGCCAAGACACTGGAAAAGAGAATAAGCTGATGAAGAATTTAGGCTTCTTTTTAGACGGAAAAGGTCTGACAAGATGTTGAGGCCGATTTGTAAAGACTGACTTGCCCATACAAACCAAACATCCCATTTTATTACCTAAGAGTGGATGCTTTGTACAACTTATTATAAAGGAAGCCCACGATTCCACTCTCCATGGAGGTGTACCGCAGACCTTAGCTCAAATTCCGGAAAGGTACTGGATTCCTAAGGGTAGACAGGTTATTAAAAAATATCTCAAAAACTGCATCATTTGTAGGAGGTATGAGCAGCGACCTTATATCTACCCAAGACCACCAGCCCTACCGAAGGATAGGGTGAACATAAGTCGGCCCTTCCATATAACAGGAGTGGACTACACAGGGGCTATAACTGTTACAGGTGAGGAAACTCCCCATAAAGTTTACATTTGTTTATTTACTTGTGCCTACACAAGGGCAGTCCATCTAGAATTAGCGGAAGACCTAAGCTCAGAGACATTCCTCAATGTCTTTCGCAGATTTGCCGCTAGAATGTCTTGTCCTGGCAAGTTAATAAGCGACAACAGAACTAATTTCGTTGCAGCAGCACCTTTACTGTTGAACATAATGAACGACCCAAAGGTTAAGTCGTCTCTGGGAATCCGAAATTGTATTTGGCAGTTCACAGCTCCAAGAGCTCCATGGCAAAATGGATTTACCGAAAGAATGATTGGTATTGTCAAGAACTGCCTGAGGAAAACATTACATAGAACTAAGATCACGAGAGAAGATTTAAGAACAGTAATAACTGAAATTGAAACCAGGATAAATAATAGACCCTTGACTTATCAAGATGACACTAGCGACTCGCTAGAGACCTTAACACCGGCTCACATGTTATATGGCAGGAAGCTCCATCCGATGCTTTGTGTGGATATCCAGGAAGAAGTTGATGATCCTAATATAGAGAATAATGATTTAAGACAACATCTGCGGGAGGGATATCAACGTCTGAAAAGGGTGCTAGATACTTGGAATAGACATTGGAGTGAAGAGTATCTTTTGAGCCTACGCGAGAGGTTGTATCGAGCTCAAGCTGCCAGCAACAAATCAGTTATTAACATAAATGTGGTCAAGATCCCAGTGGCCATTAGCTAAAGTGATCTCCACACATCCACATTCTGAAGGGGTGCTGAGACTGGTAAAAATAAAATGCAGGGGACATACCAGTATAAAAACTTCTGATAAACTGGTACCCCTTGAGTTAGCAGCCACTCCGGATCCAGAGGATGGTGAAGATCAAACGGGTCAAGAGGCACGACCTAGAAGGGCCGCAGCACAGGGTTCTCGAGAACTATGGATCTCTTGGCCAAGGGTCATATTACATGATACAACGTATCATTTTCCGCCGGCCCCAAAACTGTGGGAAATATTTTCCCCCAGAGCAGTTGCGCTCTCTATTTGCATCATAGTTATCCCTGGTTAAAGGCAGAGGAAAAACTGAGACCGTTGTTAATTGTTCAAGCGGTTTTAATAACACAGAAATTACTTTCTCTTTAATAATAGTTGTAATTGATAAATTAAATGCTACTGCATTTAACCCCCGTGGACAACTATACATTGTAAATACATGTAATTCTGTGGTATTTTCCACTGACCTAAACTGCGTCTGTGCGTTAGATGACGTGGCAAGAAGGGAAAGATTCTCCTGTTTAGCAGTTGTGGAATTAAGATATTTACACAGTTAAAGGGACTATTTTGGTCTAACTTTAGTTTAAGTAAAACTAAGATTAATTTGTTAGATTTATGCTGTACATATCAAGATGTAATTTAACTGTATTTAGTACTGTAAATAATTAAAAGTTGGCTACCTACCATTCTATGAGGGAGGTAGAACCGCCGCACACCATACGCTGCTCCCAGACCTTGTGGAGTTAACACTCTGTTCCTAGTCACTCTCAAGCTAACACGGTTGTATACACGCACCATAAGGACGCTTGCTTGCTCAAGCAATTACACTAAGCAGCCTCATCGTCATCTGTTAACGATCACTCCCTCTTCACTAGCTAAGTAACCCTTACGAATTTTCCAATTCAAGGAGGGGATTAGCTATGAGATAGAAGAGAAATAGTTATTGTAGGTGCGTTAAGGTTGTTACGTTTCGCTTAACTCTATGAGACTTGTTTGATTTACTTAAGAACAACTTCATAGACGAGTAACGACCTACGAGTTGTTTATTAGTAAATACCAGAAATTTCTTACATAGCGGTGCCCCGGCAGGGATACCGACTTGTATACATTAAATATTTTTCACATTTTGGTGCCCAGAAAGAGGGCCCGATTTGTTTACTAGAACTATTAAACATTTCCCACATTTTTGGTGTCCCGACCGAGTGAGGAAAACCGATGTGTGCCGAAGCGCTGAATGGGTTTAAAGTTGCTTTTGTGGGACACGGTTTACTACCACGTTCGGTTGAAGTGGAAGACGTGGACGTACGTGTCTATAGAGCTCCGGGAGGAAAGGCAAGCTCTTTCTCTGAAGATGAAAGGCTGAATGCCGTACTAGACTGAGAGCATGATCGTACGGTCCTGTTCCTTGGAAGAAATTATATCCATGAGGACGTGGAGGTCAATGAAGTAGTGGAGAATATTTTAGCAGTGGTAGGAGCCATAGAGGGCTCTTGTAAATCCTCAGTAGCCATAACCCTCCTCGAGCCAAGGAACCTGCCATATGGCTCTCCAGTTTGTTACGGAACACTGAAATTACTTAGCAGAGCTGTAAACCGAACGTTGCAACGGATCAGGAAGGGAAGGGATTTCATACATTTTAATGCCAAGCCCTTCCAAGCAATGTTGAAAGCTGATGGTATACATTGGAACCGTCATGGTAGGGAAGCGGTTCTGCAGAAATTTATAAATTATGTAGAACATAAGAAAGGAGAGTTCTATGCTGTACAAGCTATGTGTGGGCCTATGGAGTATTGAGGTAATTAATTCTTAGCTCGGGGAATATGGGTGTTTTGGCAATTGAGTGTGGGGATGAAATAGAACCCTAGAGGTTTAATAACCCTGGGGGATAGGTTGAAATTATAGACCTAATCCCTACACTCCTCAAAATTAAATGAAGAAGTAGCTGAGCTGTAATGAATATTACGAAATTGGGAGAGAGGATAATTTGCACAATGAGGACTTAATCCCTACCCTCTTCAAAATTTAAAATAATCAGATCATTACTAAGTTGAGGTAAATTTGTGGTTGGAATTCATAATTAAATTATTAAATTAGAACTCCGTCAACATGTCTGTTTCTGTATTGCAAAGATCTTCTAGTTGTAAGGCAGGATGGGTAACTAGAGCCATAAATGATTTTAACCAGCCTATACACTGTATATACACTGTATATGGCTAGTGAGGGAGTGATCGCCCTCTACCTACACAGATCAAAAGCCCTCGGGAGCAGGGGGGTGGTTGCTTTCTCAGGCAGAGGAACTCCTTGAGAGTGAAATGGCTGGGAAGCATGCCGGCACGTGACTGGCTACAGCATAGGTGGGTCTTTCGGGTGTGGCAATCAGGCAAGTTAGCTGCCTACTGCGACTGCAACACAATGGCGAGGTGTTCAGGAAGTTAGCCAAAGAAACCTTGATGGACTCTGAAAGAACAATAATGGCCCCCAGTCCCGTGCAGCCCTTAAATGGGCAGGGGGTGCTAAGAATCTCACGGTTGCCTCAATTACAATCTAATTCCTTTGTCAATGCAAAAAATACAATTAAAATTGGTAACTGGAATGTGAGAACGCTAAATCATGACGGTAAAATCGATGAGTTAGTGAAGGTTTTTCAAAATTATGGACTTGATATTTGTGCTCTGACAGAAACTAGATTAACTGGAGTCGATAAGTTGGATTTGGAGGATGGTATACGTTTATTGATATCTGGCCGACAGGACGGAATGCATTATCAGGGAGTAGGATTGTTGCTGGGTTGTAAGGCAAATAAGGCTTTATGTGAGTGGGATCCTATAGATGAGCGATTGTTATACGCACGGTTTAAATCAAATCATGGCAACATCAGTCTGTTTGTGTGTTATGCACCTACTAATGATGCACTCGATGAAAGGAAAAGACACATTTTATGAAAAGTTGCAAGAAGGAGTAGGAAGGGTACCTAGACATGATGTTTTGATCTGCGTTGGAGACTTTAATGCAGTAATGGGCTGTTCAAATGAGGGATTTGAGGCATGTATGGGTAAGATGGGAGTTGGTAGTAGGATGAGTGAAAACGGAGTGAGGTTTGGAAGCTTCTGTCTAGCAAATGACTTAGTCATCGGGGGCACACTCTTTCAGCATTGCAATATACACAAGACTACTTGGGTGTCGCCGTGTGGAAAATATAAAAATCAGATTGATCACATCGCTATCAGTAGGAGGCATAGAAGTTCTCTGCTAGATGTTCATGTTAAACGGGGAGCGGATATTGGTAGTGACCATCAACTCAGCATTGCAAAAATAAGGTTTAAACTTAAAAATCAGAAGAAGGAAAAATCTGGTGTTGGTAGATACGATATTGTTAAGCTTAGAAGGGAAGGAGAAGAAAAGGAGGAATTCAGATTAGAATGCAGAAATAGGTTTTTGGTGTTGGAAACGTTGGAAGAGGGAGAGAAGTGTAGATGAGATGTGGGAGGATGTGAACAAAGTTTTGCATGAGACTGCTGAATGTACGATTGGAAGGAGACATAGATTCAGAAGAAAGAAATGGATATCAGAGGAAACATGGGATATGATAAAAAAGAGAGGTGAGGCTAAATTGAGGAGTGAGATGCAATGCGTTGATGAACGAGAGATTGAATTAGCAAGAGCTGCGTACTGGAGTTTGAATTCAGAAGTAAGAAAGTTAGCTAGGAGAGATAAAAGAAGATGTGTGGATGAAAAGGTTGCAGAGACTGAAATTTTAATAAACAAAAATGATGGACAGAGTCAAAGAATAGCATATGAATCGATTAGAGAACTGAGTGGTAATGCAGGTAAACGCAAGGAAATACCAGTTAGAGACAGGGAAGGAAATTTATTGACCAAAGATGGAGATATTAAAAATAGATGGAAAGAGCATTTTGAGACAGTTCTTAATAGACCAATACCACCAGAAGAGGATATACCGTCTGCTCAGGAAGATTTAAATATAGAAACAGGAGAGTTGAGGCTTGCAGAAGTGGAGAAAGCAGTAAAACAGTTAAAGAATAATAAGGCACCAGGGGAGGATGGTTTATTTCCGGAAATGTTTAAAGTGGAGGGGGATAGATTAATAATGATCTTGACCAAGCTATTCAATAAGATATGGGTGACGGGGTTACTACCATCAGTTTGGAAGAATGGTGTAATTGTTAAAGTTCCGAAGAAGGGAGACCTGAGTGAATGTGGTAATTGGAGGGGAATCTCTTTGTCACCGATAGCTTTGAAAGTTTTCAGTAGAGTGTTGTTAAATAGGTTGGAGCCGGTGGTTGAGGGTATTCTGAGGGATGAACAGGCTGGTTTTAGAAAGGGACGTGGTTGCAATGATCAGATCTTTATAGTTAGGCATTTGATGCAGCAAGTTAATGAAATGAGAGTACCGTTAAGTCTTTGTTTTGTTGATTTTGAAAAGGCTTTTGGTAGTGTTTCGAGAGAGACTATGGGGAAGATCATGAGACATTATGGAATACCAGAGGAGTTTGTGAGGGTCATTATGAACATGCATGAGGACACATTTTGTAAAGTGATGGTTGATGGTTGTCTGAGTGATTCGTTTGAAGTCAAGTCCGGAGTAATTCAAGGTGGTGTTCTATCGCCTTTACTATTTATATTGGTCATTGATTACATTATGAAACGCGTTGGAACAGAAACCGGTGCAGGTATACTTTGGGGAGAGAACAGGAAACTTTTGGATTTAGATTATGCAGATGATATAGTTTTGATTTGTGATGGGCCAGAAGAGATGCAGAGAGTGTTGGACTGTTTGGTGAGTGAAGGTCGCAAGGTGGGTTTGGTTATTAATTGTGGAAAAACTGAAATAATCAATATGAATATGGAAAATGCACAGGTATGTATAATTGGAGGTATGGTTGTAAAGCAAGTTGATAGGTTTAAATATTTAGGTACTTACTTAGCCAAGGATGGTTCTTTGAACTTTGAATTCGAGGAAAGGTTAAAGAAGGCTAATCAGGCAATGGGAATGCTTAAAAATATTTGGAATAATAACAATTTCTCTGTGCATACAAAAATCAAACTTTATAAGGTAATGGTTAGGAGTATCTTAATTTATGGACACGAGTCTTGGTACAGCACAGTGACTATGGAAAATAAATTCTTGGTGTTTGAAAATAAAGCACTTAGAAGAATATTAGGAGTTAAGTGGTGGGAAAGGATACCAAATAGTAGAATTAGAGAAATAACGGGAGTGCAGCCGATCGATGAATATGTTAGATTCTCACGATGGAAGTGGCTAGGACATGTGTATAGGAGACAGGGAATAGTACGAGGTACACCAGGGTGGGTGGCACTTGGTAGGAGAGGTAGAGGAAGGCCTAAAGAGACGTGGGTGAGGACAATGAGACGGGAAGCTGGAGATGAGTGTTGGGGATATCTTGAGGAGTTAGCACAAGATAGGATGTGGTGGTGTGAGTTCATCGAGGCCCTATGCATCCCCAAGGGTGCCACAGGAAATGATTGATTGATTGAAATATCCTGAAAGATCGATGGAATAAGTACGAAGAGAGTTACTTAACTTTAGAAGCGGCTATAGTAAAGGCTGAGAATAAGGAACTCTTAGAATCAGAAACTACGAAGTTTGAAAACAAATTAGAAGAATACTTAACTGTAGTAAAGACACTAAGAGTCAAAATTAGCTGACACTGCCGCAGAAACACAAGTTGTGGCACAGCATAGTAGAGCTGTGTTACCACAAATTTAATAACGCTTCCGGAGTTTGATGGGGAGCAGAACTGGAAATCCTTTTGGGATCAGTTCAAATATTTGGTACACAATAGAACAGATCTCCCTAAAGTCACCAAACTTACGTATTTGTTAGGACAGATAAAGGAATACCATACGAACTGATAAAAGAATTACCAGAAGAAGAAAATAATTATGAGGTGGCTTTGACCATCCTTAGACAAAATTACGAAGACAGGGAGCAAGTTATAAATCAAATATTGAGGGCTCTAATAGAATTACCCACGCCTAGGCACGATTTTGATTCCTTGCAAAAGTTTAGAATTGCAATAAGTTGTAAATTAAGGGCCTTAGGTACTTACGAAGATATTAAGACATTAGATTAGGTGCTTTCAAGAATTGTGTCCTTAAAGCAACCACCGAAAACCAAGGATGCTTTGTATGGTAGGTACCAGAAGGATAATTTCTCCTGTGAAGAGATTGAGGAAGGCGTGATGCAACTCTGTAAACATTTGCAGGGAACATTAAACACCACTGAGGTCAAACAGAAGACTGAAGTAAAGAAAAAACCCACTAACCAACTGGTTGGGAAAGTTAAGTCAGAGAAGACTAAGTATGTGCCTAAGGAAGAGATAGGTACTTTCCTTAGCTCCACAAAGGCCGAGGATAAAGCATTAAAGATAAAGAATAGACATGCTGAGGATATTAAGGAAGTAAAACCTTCCATGGTAAAAGACATGAAAGTTTGTGTATTTTGTGGTGAGCAACATTCCAGTGTATCTTGTCAACAATACCCTGATTATGCTTCTAGAGTAGGGAAGCTTCAGGAACTGGGGTGTTGTATAATCTGTATGAACTCCGAACATACTGCCGCGGACTGTAAGACTAAATTAAATCTTTGCTTAAAATGCAAAAGATCATCATCATAGTGCTTTATGCCCTAGGATGAAAATTGAGGTTCCTAAACGTGCAAGCGTCAATATGACAATTGCAAAAGGGAATGCTCCATTAGTAATGCCAGCTGCAGTACCAATAGCAGATGTGAAAGTATTGTTTGAGAATAGAAACCAATTAGTATGTACCCTGTTTGATACGGGTGCTCAGAAAACTTTCATTTCTGCAGACATTGTGGAGAAATTAAAGTTACCAGTTATCGGCAAGGTAAATCTAGCCATTACAGGATTCTTAACAACTAAGAAAGCTCAGTCTTTTGATTTAGTTAGACCTGTATTACAATTAGGCAGATATAAATGCCGTATAACAGCAGCTGTGGTTGATACTATGGAGACAAGTATATACATAAAGGGATTGAAGGAAACATCTGATCATCTACAAAGCTCAGGGATAAAGTTGGCTAAACGGAGTGTGGAATCAGATACTGTGGGTCCCATAAAAATGATAATTGGTTCTGATTATTGTGGAAGATTCCTACATAGGACTTTCAAAAGGAATAAGTTACAGTTGTTCAAGAGTCCAGGAGGTAACCTTATTATGGGTCAGTTGCCTTTTCCAAAACAAGTTAAATTTAAGAAGAGGCCCCCCCCGTGGGCAGCCACCTTGTCGTGGTGGGGGGGCTTGCGTGCCCCTGTGATCCCACAAGCCTGCCCGTGGATGTAACGACATCCGGCAGGGTCTCCCACGCGGGTGGGGTTGTGGGTGAGGGGTCTGACTAAGCCCTGCCCAAAACGTAGGTTACCCGTAAGGGTCATCGGTTCTGCCCTCCAGAGGGATCGCCTCGGTGCTGTCCCGAGTTGGTTGGTTGGGTGTCTGGGCTGGGGGGTGTTGGGGAAGGGGGTCTTTGCACTGGTGGGAGCGAACTTTCGCATCACAGGGTGTCCTTTTGGGGACACCCTCTGGGGACGAGATACCACGATCCCATCAGACCGCGCTCGGTCCCCTCACTCCCTGGTAGGCGGTTTCCCTTGGCTCCTGGTGCCAATTTTTTTACACCAATGTATTTATGGATACAAAGAACCTTTCTATACCCACTCGTGTGGTCGGTGACCAGCCGCACGAGTCGGCATCAACTGGTCACTCTCTGGCTGACGACCCTGTCCCCTCCGGGTCGTCTGCCAAAATGGTGAATTGCGATGCCTTTTCTATGGAGCTCTTACCTGGTGTTTTTGTTAATAACTCTTACACCAAATATGTAGTCATTAAAATGGATAATGGTACTTTTTTCCGGAGCCTGAATTGTTTTCAGATTCACAGTGGTCTAGTTTCAGCATGTGGATTTACCCCCAAGGTCTCTTTACAGGGTGATGGTTCTCTATTGCAAGAAGCTAGGAATGAAGAGAAGAGTTCACGCATCCAGTCCTTAACTATGGTCGCTGGTTTAAAGCATCATTTTGATAATGCCAAATGTCCAGAAATAGGGCAGGCTTTTTATATGGATAATTTGCAAGGTGTTGCTGATACAGAATCGGAAGCTTTGAAGGTTTATGAAGTAGCCAATTGCGAATGTGGGAAGGCAAATTTGCCGTTACAGAGCTGGAATACAAACTCACCGCTTTTGAGGAATAAAATACAAGAGGACTATCCTGATTCTGACATTCTCAAATTTCAAAATGTGTTAGGTCTTAACTGGGATACAACAGCTGATGTAATAAGTTTGAAACCAAATAAGTTCTCTGATGTCACTCTCACCAAGAGGTCCTTGTTAAGTCAGGTTTCCAAGCTATTTGACCCATTAGGATTTGTCAGTCCTATAGTTATTAGGGGCAAATGTCTAGTACAGGAGGCTTGGCGAGAAAAGTTAGACTGGGACACTGAATTAGGTGAGACATATGTGGAACAATGGGAACAGATTAGAAAGGAGTTTGAAACTACATCAAGCATATGTATTCCCAGGAAAATAAACACTAATGAGAAGTCGCACTTACACATATTTTGTGAAGCTTCTCAAAAGGCTTATGGAGCAGTAGCTTATTGCGCAACAGGAGAGGATAGTAAGATTATTATCTCCAAGGCCAGAGTTGCGCTAATTAAAGAAAAAGCCCTACCTCAAATGGAATTGGCTTCCATAGAAGTAGGAACTAAATTGGCCACGTATATAACCACAACTCTTGATACTCAGTTTGAGGATATTTACATATGGACTGACAGTGAGATTTGTCTTTACTGGATAGGGAAGGAAGACAGCAAAATTCCTTTCGTCCATAATAGAGTGAAGACTATTAAAGGGCTGTCTTCCAAATTTAATTTCATGCATGTGTCCTCCAAACAAAATCCAGCTGATCTGCTCTCGAGAGGTTCGACCGTAAAGAGACTGATCAAAGATAATTTGTGGTTTAAAGGTCCTAAATGGTTACTCACTAAGGATTGGCCTGAACAGAAACAGTACAGTATTGCTGAGATTAGTGTAGTGAACTTGGATCCTATTGTACCTGAGCCAGAAGTAATTGACATCAGCCGATTCTCGTCAATAAGAACACTTCTAAATACTACTAAATTGGTTGTTGAATTTCTGAATAAGAAGGTGGGGTTTCAGAAATTAGATCCCCTAGAATACTGGCTGAAAAGAGTACAAAGAAAATTCCTACGGGGAAAAATATAAAATTTTAGGCCAAGACACTGGAAAAGAGAATAAGCTGATGAAGAATTTAGGCTTCTTTTTAGACGGAAAAGGTCTGACAAGATGTTGAGGCCGATTTGTAAAGACTGACTTGCCCATACAAACCAAACATCCCATTTTATTACCTAAGAGTGGATGCTTTGTACAACTTATTATAAAGGAAGCCCACGATTCCACTCTCCATGGAGGTGTACCGCAGACCTTAGCTCAAATTCCGGAAAGGTACTGGATTCCTAAGGGTAGACAGGTTATTAAAAAATATCTCAAAAACTGCATCATTTGTAGGAGGTATGAGCAGCGACCTTATATCTACCCAAGACCACCAGCCCTACCGAAGGATAGGGTGAACATAAGTCGGCCCTTCCATATAACAGGAGTGGACTACACAGGGGCTATAACTGTTACAGGTGAGGAAACTCCCCATAAAGTTTACATTTGTTTATTTACTTGTGCCTACACAAGGGCAGTCCATCTAGAATTAGCGGAAGACCTAAGCTCAGAGACATTCCTCAATGTCTTTCGCAGATTTGCCGCTAGAATGTCTTGTCCTGGCAAGTTAATAAGCGACAACAGAACTAATTTCGTTGCAGCAGCACCTTTACTGTTGAACATAATGAACGACCCAAAGGTTAAGTCGTCTCTGGGAATCCGAAATTGTATTTGGCAGTTCACAGCTCCAAGAGCTCCATGGCAAAATGGATTTACCGAAAGAATGATTGGTATTGTCAAGAACTGCCTGAGGAAAACATTACATAGAACTAAGATCACGAGAGAAGATTTAAGAACAGTAATAACTGAAATTGAAACCAGGATAAATAATAGACCCTTGACTTATCAAGATGACACTAGCGACTCGCTAGAGACCTTAACACCGGCTCACATGTTATATGGCAGGAAGCTCCATCCGATGCTTTGTGTGGATATCCAGGAAGAAGTTGATGATCCTAATATAGAAAATAATGATTTAAGACAACATCTGCGGGAGGGATATCAACGTCTGAAAAGGGTGCTGGATACTTGGAATAGACATTGGAGTGAAGAGTATCTTTTGAGCCTACGCGAGAGGTTGTATCGAGCTCAAGCTGCCAGCAACAAATCAGTTATTAACATAGATGTGGTCTTAGTGAAGACTGAACAGCCAAGATCCCAGTGGCCATTAGCTAAAGTGATCTCCACACATCCACATTCTGAAGGGGTGCTGAGACTGGTAAAAATAAAATGCAGGGGACATACCAGTATAAAAACTTTTGATAAACTGGTACCCCTTGAGTTAGCAGCCACTCCGGATCCAGAGGATGGTGAAGATCAAACGGGTCAAGAGGCACGACCTAGAAGGGCCGCAGCACAGGGTTCTCGAGAACTATGGATCTCTTGGCCAAGGGTCATATTACATGATACAACGTATCATTTTCCGCCGGCCCCAAAACTGTGGGAAATATTTTCCCCCAGAGCAGTTGCGCTCTCTATTTTCATCATAGTTATCCCTGGTTAAAGGCAGAGGAAAAATTGAGACCGTTGTTAATTGTTCAAGCGGTTTTAATAACACAGAAATTACTTTCTCTTTAATAATAGTTGTAATTGATAAATTAAATGCTACTGCATTTAACCCCCGTGGACAACTATACATTGTAAATACATGTAATTGTGTGGTATTTTCCACTGACCTAAACTGCGTCTGTGCGTTAGATGACGTGGCAAGAAGGGAAAGATTCTCCTGTTTAGCAGTTGTGGAATTAAGATATTTACACAGTTAAAGGGAGTATTTTGGTCTAACTTTAGTTTAAGTAAAACTAAGATTAATTTGTTAGATTTATCCTGTACATATCAAGATGTAATTTAACTGTATTTAGTACTGTAAATAATTAAAAGTTGGCAACCTACCATTCTATGAGGGAGGTAGAACCGCCGCACACCATACGCTGCTCCCAGACCTTGTGGAGTTAACACTCTGTTCCTAGTCACTCTCAAGCTAACACGGTTGTATACACGCACCATAAGGACGCTTGCTTGCTCAAGCAATTACACTAAGCAGCCTCATCGTCATCTGTTAACGATCACTCCCTCTTCACTAGCTAAGTAACCCTTACGAATTTTCCAATTCAAGGAGGGGATTAGCTATGAGATAGAAGAGAAATAGTTATTGTAGGTGCGTTAAGGTTAAGTTACGTTTCGCTTAACTCTATGAGACTTGTTTGATTTACTTAAGAACAACTTTATAGACGAGTAACGACCTACGAGTTGTTTATTAGTAAATACCAGAAATTTCTTACATAGCGGTGCCCCGGCAGGGATACCGACTTGTATACATTAAATATTTTTCACATTTTGGTGCCCAGAAAGAGGGCCCGATTTGTTTACTAGAACTATTAAACATTTCCCACATTTTTGGTGTCCCGACCGAGTGAGGAAAACCGATGTGTGCCGAAGCGCTGAATGGGTTTAAAGTTGCTTTTGTGGGACACGGTTTACTACCACGTTCGGTTGAAGTGGAAGACGTGGACGTACGTGTCTATAGAGCTCCGGGAGGAAAGGCAAGCTCTTTCTCTGAAGATGAAAGGCTGAATGCCGTACTAGACTGAGAGCATGATCGTACGGTCCTGTTCCTTGGAAGAAATTATATCCATGAGGACGTGGAGGTCAATGAAGTAGTGGAGAATATTTTAGCAGTGGTAGGAGCCATAGAGGGCTCTTGTAAATCCTCAGTAGCCATAACCCTCCTCGAGCCAAGGAACCTGCCATATGGCTCTCCAGTTTGTTACGGAACACTGAAATTACTTAGCAGAGCTGTAAACCGAACGTTGCAACGGATCAGGAAGGGAAGGGATTTCATACATTTTAATGCCAAGCCCTTCCAAGCAATGTTGAAAGCTGATGGTATACATTGGAACCGTCATGGTAGGGAAGCGGTTCTGCAGAAATTTATAAATTATGTAGAACATAAGAAAGGAGAGTTCTATGCTGTACAAGCTATGTGTGGGCCTATGGAGTATTGAGGTAATTAATTCTTAGCTCGGGGAATATGGGTGTTTTGGCAATTGAGTGTGGGGATGAAATAGAACCCTAGAGGTTTAATAACCCTGGGGGATAGGTTGAAATTATAGACCTAATCCCTACACTCCTCAAAATTAAATGAAGAAGTAGCTGAGCTGTAATGAATATTACGAAATTGGGAGAGAGGATAATTTGCACAATGAGGACTTAATCCCTACCCTCTTCAAAATTTAAAATAATCAGATCATTACTAAGTTGAGGTAAATTTGTGGTTGGAATTCATAATTAAATTATTAAATTAGAACTCCGTCAACATGTCTGTTTCTGTATTGCAAAGATCTTCTAGTTGTAAGGCAGGATGGGTAACTAGAGCCATAAATGATTGTAACCAGTCGTTGGACCAAGTTCCTCTGCCCAAGTAGAGAATAAATAGTCTCCTAAATATCCTGAAAGATCGATGGAATAAGTACGAAGAGAGTTACTTAACTTTAGAAGCGGCTATAGTAAAGGCTGAGAATAAGGAACTCTTAGAGTCAGAAACTACGAAGTTTGAAAACAAATTAGAAGAATACTTAACTGTAGTAAAGACACTAAGAGTCAAAATTAGCTGACACTGCCGCAGAAACACAAGTTGTGGCACAGCATAGTAGAGCTGTGTTACCACAAATTTAATAACGCTTCCGGAGTTTGATGGGGAGCAGAACTGGAAATCCTTTTGGGATCAGTTCAAATATTTGGTACACAATAGAACAGATCTCCCTAAAGTCACCAAACTTACGTATTTGTTAGGACAGATAAAGGAATACCATACGAACTGATAAAAGAATTACCAGAAGAAGAAAATAATTATGAGGTGGCTTTGACCATCCTTAGACAAAATTACGAAGACAGGGAGCAAGTTATAAATCAAATATTGAGGGCTCTAATAGAATTACCCACGCCTAGGCACGATTTTGATTCCTTGCAAAAGTTTAGAATTGCAATAAGTTGTAAATTAAGGGCCTTAGGTACTTACGAAGATATTAAGACATTAGATTAGGTGCTTTCAAGAATTGTGTCCTTAAAGCAACCACCGAAAACCAAGGATGCTTTGTATGGTAGGTACCAGAAGGATAATTTCTCCTGTGAAGAGATTGAGGAAGGCGTGATGCAACTCTGTAAACATTTGCAGGGAACATTAAACACCACTGAGGTCAAACAGAAGACTGAAGTAAAGAAAAAACCCACTAACCAACTGGTTGGGAAAGTTAAGTCAGAGAAGACTAAGTATGTGCCTAAGGAAGAGATAGGTACTTTCCTTAGCTCCACAAAGGCCGAGGATAAAGCATTAAAGATAAAGAATAGACATGCTGAGGATATTAAGGAAGTAAAACCTTCCATGGTAAAAGACATGAAAGTTTGTGTATTTTGTGGTGAGCAACATTCCAGTGTATCTTGTCAACAATACCCTGATTATGCTTCTAGAGTAGGGAAGCTTCAGGAACTGGGGTGTTGTATAATCTGTATGAACTCCGAACATACTGCCGCGGACTGTAAGACTAAATTAAATCTTTGCTTAAAATGCAAAAAAGATCATCATCATAGTGCTTTATGCCCTAGGATGAAAATTGAGGTTCCTAAACGTGCAAGCGTCAATATGACAATTGCAAAAGGGAATGCTCCATTAGTAATGCCAGCTGCAGTACCAATAGCAGATGTGAAAGTATTGTTTGAGAATAGAAACCAATTAGTATGTACCCTGTTTGATACGGGTGCTCAGAAAACTTTCATTTCTGCAGACATTGTGGAGAAATTAAAGTTACCAGTTATCGGCAAGGTAAATCTAGCCATTACAGGATTCTTAACAACTAAGAAAGCTCAGTCTTTTGATTTAGTTAGACCTGTATTACAATTAGGCAGATATAAATGCCGTATAACAGCAGCTGTGGTTGATACTATGGAGACAAGTATATACATAAAGGGATTGAAGGAAACATCTGATCATCTACAAAGCTCAGGGATAAAGTTGGCTAAACGGAGTGTGGAATCAGATACTGTGGGTCCCATAAAAATGATAATTGGTTCTGATTATTGTGGAAGATTCCTACATAGGACTTTCAAAAGGAATAAGTTACAGTTGTTCAAGAGTCCAGGAGGTAACCTTATTATGGGTCAGTTGCCTTTTCCAAAACAAGTTAAATTTAAGAAGAGGCCCCCCCCGTGGGCAGCCACCTTGTCGTGGTGGGGGGGCTTGCGTGCCCCTGTGATCCCACAAGCCTGCCCGTGGATGTAACGACATCCGGCAGGGTCTCCCACGCGGGTGGGGTTGTGGGTGAGGGGTCTGACTAAGCCCTGCCCAAAACGTAGGTTACCCGTAAGGGTCATCGGTGCTGCCCTCCAGAGGGATCGCCTCGGTGCTGTCCCGAGTTGGTTGGTTGGGTGTCTGGGCTGGGGGGTGTTGGGGAAGGGGGTCTTTGCACTGGTGGGAGCGAACTTTCGCATCACAGGGTGTCCTTTTGGGGACACCCTCTGGGGACGAGATACCACGCTCCCATCAGACCGCGCTCGGTCCCCTCACTCCCTGGTAGGCGGTTTCCCTTGGCTCCTGGTGCCAATTTTTTTACACCAATGTATTTATGGATACAAAGAACCTTTCTATACCCACTCGTGTGGTCGGTGACCAGCCGCACGAGTCGGCATCAACTGGTCACTCTCTGGCTGACGACCCTGTCCCCTCCGGGTCGTCTGCCAAAATGGTGAATTGCGATGCCTTTTCTATGGAGCTCTTACCTGGTGTTTTTGTTAATTTGGTGTAAGATTCTTACACCAAATATGTTGTCATTAAAATGGATAATGGTACTTTTTTCCGGAGCCTGAATTGTTTTCAGATTCACAGTGGTCTAGTTTCAGCATGTGGATTTACCCCCAAGGTCTCTTTACAGGGTGATGGTTCTCTATTGCAAGAAGCTAGGAATGAAGAGAAGAGTTCACGCATCCAGTCCTTAACTATGGTCGCTGGTTTAAAGCATCATTTTGATAATGCCAAATGTCCAGAAATAGGGCAGGCTTTTTATATGGATAATTTGCAAGGTGTTGCTGATACAGAATCGGAAGCTTTGAAGGTTTATGAAGTAGCCAATTGCGAATGTGGGAAGGCAAATTTGCCGTTACAGAGCTGGAATACAAACTCACCGCTTTTGAGGAATAAAATACAAGAGGACTATCCTGATTCTGACATTCTCAAATTTCAAAATGTGTTAGGTCTTAACTGGGATACAACAGCTGATGTAATAAGTTTGAAACCAAATAAGTTCTCTGATGTCACTCTCACCAAGAGGTCCTTGTTAAGTCAGGTTTCCAAGCTATTTGACCCATTAGGATTTGTCAGTCCTATAGTTATTAGGGGCAAATGTCTAGTACAGGAGGCTTGGCGAGAAAAGTTAGACTGGGACACTGAATTAGGTGAGACATATGTGGAACAATGGGAACAGATTAGAAAGGAGTTTGAAACTACATCAAGCATATGTATTCCCAGGAAAATAAACACTAATGAGAAGTCGCACTTACACATATTTTGTGAAGCTTCTCAAAAGGCTTATGGAGCAGTAGCTTATTGCGCAACAGGAGAGGATAGTAAGATTATTATCTCCAAGGCCAGAGTTGCGCTAATTAAAGAAAAAGCCCTACCTCAAATGGAATTGGCTTCCATAGAAGTAGGAACTAAATTGGCCACGTATATAACCACAACTCTTGATACTCAGTTTGAGGATATTTACATATGGACTGACAGTGAGATTTGTCTTTACTGGATAGGGAAGGAAGACAGCAAAATTCCTTTCGTCCATAATAGAGTGAAGACTATTAAAGGGCTGTCTTCCAAATTTAATTTCATGCATGTGTCCTCCAAACAAAATCCAGCTGATCTGCTCTCGAGAGGTTCGACCGTAAAGAGACTGATCAAAGATAATTTGTGGTTTAAAGGTCCTAAATGGTTACTCACTAAGGATTGGCCTGAACAGAAACAGTACAGTATTGCTGAGATTAGTGTAGTGAACTTGGATCCTATTGTACCTGAGCCAGAAGTAATTGACATCAGCCGATTCTCGTCAATAAGAACACTTCTAAATACTACTAAATTGGTTGTTGAATTTCTGAATAAGAAGGTAGGGTTTCAGAAATTAAATCCCTAGAATACTGGCTGAAAAGAGTACAAAGAAAATTCCTACGGGGAAAAATATAAACTTTTAGGCCAAGACACTGGAAAAGAGAATAAGCTGATGAAGAATTTAGGCTTCTTTTTAGACGGAAAAGGTCTGACAAGATGTTGAGGCCGATTTGTAAAGACTGACTTGCCCATACAAACCAAACATCCCATTTTATTACCTAAGAGTGGATGCTTTGTACAACTTATTATAAAGGAAGCCCACGATTCCACTCTCCATGGAGGTGTACCGCAGACCTTAGCTCAAATTCCGGAAAGGTACTGGATTCCTAAGGGTAGACAGGTTATTAAAAAATATCTCAAAAACTGCATCATTTGTAGGAGGTATGAGCAGCGACCTTATATCTACCCAAGACCACCAGCCCTACCGAAGGATAGGGTGAACATAAGTCGGCCCTTCCATATAACAGGAGTGGACTACACAGGGGCTATAACTGTTACAGGTGAGGAAACTCCCCATAAAGTTTACATTTGTTTATTTACTTGTGCCTACACAAGGGCAGTCCATCTAGAATTAGCGGAAGACCTAAGCTCAGAGACATTCCTCAATGTCTTTCGCAGATTTGCCGCTAGAATGTCTTGTCCTGGCAAGTTAATAAGCGACAACAGAACTAATTTCGTTGCAGCAGCACCTTTACTGTTGAACATAATGAACGACCCAAAGGTTAAGTCGTCTCTGGGAATCCGAAATTGTATTTGGCAGTTCACAGCTCCAAGAGCTCCATGGCAAAATGGATTTACCGAAAGAATGATTGGTATTGTCAAGAACTGCCTGAGGAAAACATTACATAGAACTAAGATCACGAGAGAAGATTTAAGAACAGTAATAACTGAAATTGAAACCAGGATAAATAATAGACCCTTGACTTATCAAGATGACACTAGCGACTCGCTAGAGACCTTAACACCAGCTCACATGTTATATGGCAGGAAGCTCCATCCGATGCTTTGTGTGGATATCCAGGAAGAAGTTGATGATCCTAATATAGAAAATAATGATTTAAGACAACATCTGCGGGAGGGATATCAACGTCTGAAAAGGGTGCTGGATACTTGGAATAGACATTGGAGCGAAGAGTATCTTTTGAGCCTACGCGAGAGGTTGTATCGAGCTCAAGCTGCCAGCAACAAATCAGTTATTAACATAGATGTGGTCTTAGTGAAGACTGAACAGCCAAGATCCCAGTGGCCATTAGCTAAAGTGATCTCCACACATCCACATTCTGAAGGGGTGCTGAGACTGGTAAAAATAAAATGCAGGGGACATACCAGTATAAAAACTTTTGATAAACTGGTACCCCTTGAGTTAGCAGCCACTCCGGATCCAGAGGATGGTGAAGATCAAACGGGTCAAGAGGCACGACCTAGAAGGGCCGCAGCACAGGGTTCTCGAGAACCATGGAGGGAACTCTTGGTCAAGGGTCATATTACATGATACAACGTATCATTTTCCGCCGGCCCCAAAACTGTTGGAAATATTTTCCCCCAGAGCAGTTGCGCTCTCTATTTTCATCATAGTTATCCCTAGTTAAAGGCAGAGGAAAAATTGACACCGTTGTTAATTGTTCAAGCGGTTTTAATAACACAGAAATTACTTTCTCTTTAATAATTCTTGTTACTGATAAATTAAATGCTACTGCATTTAACCCCCGTGGACAACTATACATTGTAAATACATGTAATTGTGTGGTATTTTCCACTGACCTTAACTGCGTCTGCGCGTTAGATGACGTGGCAAGAAGGGAAAGATTCTCCTGTTTAGCAGTTGTGGAATTAAGATATTTACACAGTTAAAGGGAATATTTTGGTCTAACTTTAGTTTAAGTAAAACTAAGATTAATTTGTTAGATTTATCCTGTACATATCAAGATGTAATTTAACTGTATTTAGTACTGTAAATAATTAAAAGTTGGCAACCTACCATTCTATGAGGGAGGTAGAACTGCCGCACACCATACGCTGCTCCCAGACCTTGTGGAGTTAACACTCTGTTCCTAGTCACTCTCAAGCTAACACGGTTGTATACACGCACCATAAGGACGCTTGCTTGCTCAAGCAATTACACTAAGCAGCCTCATCGTCATCTGTTAACGATCACTCCCTCTTCACTAGCTAAGTAACCCTTACGAATTTTCCAATTCAAGGAGGGGATTAGCTATGAGATAGAAGAGAAATAGTTATTGTAGGTGCGTTAAGGTTAAGTTACGTTTCGCTTAACTCTATGAGACTTGTTTGATTTACTTAAGAACAACTTTATAGACGAGTAAAGACCTGCGAGTTGTTTATTATTAAATACAAGAAATTTCTTATATAGCAGTGCCTCGGGAAGGATACCGACTTGTATACATTAAATATTTTTCACATTTTGGTGCCCAGAAAGAGGGCCCGATTTGTTTACTAGAACTATTAAACATTTCCCACATTTTTGGTGTCCCGACCGAGTGAGGAAAACCGATGTGTGCCGAAGCGCTGAATGGGTTTAAAGTTGCTTTTGTGGGACACAGTTTACTACCACGTTCGGTTGAAGTGGAAGACGTGGACGTACGTGTCTATAGAGCTCTGGGAGGAAAGGCAAGCTCTTTCTCTGAAGATGAAAGGCTGAATGCCGTACTGGACTGGGAGCATGATCGTACGGTCCTGTTCCTTGGAAGAAATTATATCCATGAGGACGTGGAGGTCAATGAAGTAGTGGAGAATATTTTAGCAGTGGTAGGAGCCATAGAGGGCTCTTGTAAATCCTCAGTAGCCATAACCCTCCTCGAGCCAAGGAACCTGCCATATGGCTCTCCAGTTTGTTACGGAACACTGAAATTACTTAGCAGAGCTGTAAACCGAACGTTGCAACGGATCAGGAAGGGAAGGGATTTCATACATTTTAATGCCAAGCCCTTCCAAGCAATGTTGAAAGCTGATGGTATACATTGGAACCGTCATGGTAGGGAAGCGGTTCTGCAGAAATTTATAAATTATGTAGAACATAAGAAAGGAGAGTTCTATGCTGTACAAGCTATGTGTGGGCCTATGGAGTATTGAGGTAATTAATTCTGAGCTCGGGGAATATGGGTGTTTTGGCAATTGAGTGTGGGGATGAAATAGAACCCTAGAGGTTTAATAACCCTGGGGGATAGGTTGAAATTATAGACCTAATCCCTACACTCCTCAAAATTAAATGAAGAAGTAGCTGAGCTGTAATGAATATTACGAAATTGGGAGAGAGGATAATTTGCACAATGAGGACTTAATCCCTACCCTCTTCAAAATTTAAAATAATCAGATCATTACTAAGTTGAGGTAAATTTGTGGTTGGAATTCATAATTAAATTATTAAATTAGAACTCCGTCAACATGTCTGTTTCTGTATTGCAAAGATCTTCTAGTTGTAAGGCAGGATGGGTAACTAGAGCCATAAATGATTGTAACCAGTCGTTGGACCAAGTTCCTCTGCCCAAGTAGAGAATAAATAGTCTCCTAAATATCCTAGAAAATCGATGGAATAAGTACGAAGAGAGTTACTTAACTTTAGAAGCGGCTATAGTAAAGGCTGAGAATAAGGAACTCTTAGAGTCAGAAACTACGAAGTTTGAAAACAAATTAGAAGAATACTTAACTGTAGTAAGGACACTAAGAGTCAAAATTAGCTGACACTGCCGCGGAAACACAAGTTGTGGCACAGCAGAGTAGAGCTGTGTTACCACAAATAACGCTTCCGGAGTTTGATGGGGAGCAGAACTGGAAATCCTTTTGGGATCAGTTCAAATATTTGACACACGATAGAACAGATCTCCCTAAAGTCACCAAACTTACGTATTTGTTAGGACAGGTCAAAGGAACACCATACGAACTGATAAAAGAATTACCAGAAGAAGAAAATAATTATGAGGTGGCTTTGACCATCCTTAGACAAAATTACGAAGACAGGGAGCAAGTTATAAATCAAATATTGAGGGCTCTAATAGAATTACCCACGCCTAGGCACGATTTTGATTCCTTGCAAAAGTTTAGAATTGCAATAAGTTGTAAATTAAGGGCCTTAGGTACTTACGAAGATATTAAGACATTAGATTAGGTGCTTTCAAGAATTGTGTCCTTAAAGCAACCACCGAAAACCAAGGATGCTTTGTATGGTAGGTACCAGAAGGATAATTTCTCCTGTGAAGAGATTGAGGAAGGCGTGATGCAACTCTGTAAACATTTGCAGGGAACATTAAACACCACTGAGGTCAAACAGAAGACTGAAGTAAAGAAAAAACCCACTAACCAACTGGTTGGGAAAGTTAAGTCAGAGAAGACTAAGTATGTGCCTAAGGAAGAGATAGGTACTTTCCTTAGCTCCACAAAGGCCGAGGATAAAGCATTAAAGATAAAGAATAGACATGCTGAGGATATTAAGGAAGTAAAACCTTCCATGGTAAAAGACATGAAAGTTTGTGTATTTTGTGGTGAGCAACATTCCAGTGTATCTTGTCAACAATACCCTGATTATGCTTCTAGAGTAGGGAAGCTTCAGGAACTGGGGTGTTGTATAATCTGTATGAACTCCGAACATACTGCCGCGGACTGTAAGACTAAATTAAATCTTTGCTTAAAATGCAAAGATCATCATCATAGTGCTTTATGCCCTAGGATGAAAATTGAGGTTCCTAAACGTGCAAGCGTCAATATGACAATTGCAAAAGGGAATGCTCCATTAGTAATGCCAGCTGCAGTACCAATAGCAGATGTGAAAGTATTGTTTGAGAATAGAAACCAATTAGTATGTACCCTGTTTGATACGGGTGCTCAGAAAACTTTCATTTCTGCAGACATTGTGGAGAAATTAAAGTTACCAGTTATCGGCAAGGTAAATCTAGCCATTACAGGATTCTTAACAACTAAGAAAGCTCAGTCTTTTGATTTAGTTAGACCTGTATTACAATTAGGCAGATATAAATGCCGTATAACAGCAGCTGTGGTTGATACTATGGAGACAAGTATATACATAAAGGGATTGAAGGAAACATCTGATCATCTACAAAGCTCAGGGATAAAGTTGGCTAAACGGAGTGTGGAATCAGATACTGTGGGTCCCATAAAAATGATAATTGGTTCTGATTATTGTGGAAGATTCCTACATAGGACTTTCAAAAGGAATAAGTTACAGTTGTTCAAGAGTCCAGGAGGTAACCTTATTATGGGTCAGTTGCCTTTTCCAAAACAAGTTAAATTTAAGGAGAGACCCCCCCCCCGTGGGCAGCCACCTTGTCGTGGTGGGGGGGCTTGCATGCCCCTGTGATCCCACAAGCCTGCCCGTGGATGTAAAGACATCCGGCAGGGTCTCCCACGCGGGTGGGGTTGTGGGTGAGGGGTCTGACTAAGCGCTGCCCAGAACGTGGGTTACCCGTAAGGGTCATCGGTGCTGCCCTCCAGAGGGATCGCCTCGGTGCTGTCCCAAGTTGTTTGGTTTGGTGTCTGGGCTGGGGGGTGTTGAGGAAGGGGGTCTTTGCACTGGTGGGAGCGAACTTTCGCATCACAGGGTGTCCTTTTGGGGACACCCTCTGGGGACGAGATACCCCGCTCCCATCAGACCGCGCTCGGTCCCCTCACTCCCTGGTAGGTGGTTTCCCTTGGCTCCTGGTGCCAATTTTTTTACACCAATGTATTTATGGATACAAAGAACCTTTCTATACCCACTCGTGTGGTCGGTGACCAGCCGCACGAGTCGGCATCACCTGGTCACTCTCTGGCCGACGACCCTGTCCCCTCCAGGTCGTCTGCCAAAATGGTGAATTGCGATGCCTTTTCTATGGAGCTCTTACCTGGTGTTTTTGTTAATAACTCTTACACCAAATATGTAGTCATTAAAATGGATAATGGTACTTCTTTCCGGAACCTGAATTGTTTTCAGATTCAGGTCAGTGGTCTAGTTTCAGCATGTGGATTTACCCCCAAGGTCTCTTTACAGGGTGATGGTTCTCTATTGCTAGAAGCTAGGAATGAAGAGGAGAGTTCACGCATCCAGTCCCTGACTATGGTCGCTGGTTATCCTGTATCTGCCTCTCGTCACTTGGTCCTAAACCAGTCCCGAGGGGTTGTGTATTCTTGTGACTTGATATCATATTCTGATTCTCCCTCCTAGAGGGGCTGGCTCCTCATTGTTTTGTAGGAGTACAGAGAATTATGAAGAAGGTTGATGGGGTTTTAACCCCCACGCCCACTCTTATCTTGACATTTGACCGTCTTACCTTGCCGGAGGTTATCACTGCTGCATGGTGGAAGCTAAAGGTTAAACCTTATGTTCCCCGACCAAGAAGATGCTATTATTGTCAAAGATTTGGTCACATCCGCCGTTCTTGCAGGCGGGAAGAGTCTGGCCTTCCTGAGGTCTGTGGAAATTGTTTTGGAATTTATCATGGTATAGATGATTGTTCTCAACCCTCTAAATGTTTGAACTGTGGAGGAGCACATGCAGCCTCCTCAATGGATTGCGAAGTATACAAATATGAATACGAGATCATTTCTGTCCGAACGAAGGGGAAAATTTCCTTTTCTGAGGCAAAGGCCAGGGTAAGGGAGCGGTTCATTCACCCTGGGGTTACCTTTGCTGCTGCGTTGTCTCGCCATAAAGCTACCCAGCAGGTGCCCCTGCCATCACACAATGCCCCATCAAATTCTTGGGGTTCTATTTCCCGGCCTTCTCGCCCGGGGGGTTCCACTGAGGGAGTGCAGCCTGGAAGCAGCTATGCTTCCTCCATGGAGGTGCCTCCTGTCTCTGGGGGTGTCCCCTCTGCGGTGGTTCTTCCAGCGTCTGAGAGTGCCTCCCCCATCCCAGTTCCTCCGGTTCCTCCTGTGACAAACACCTGTGTCGATGCTACACTTTGCTTTGACACATTCAAAACTCCCGATGTCCTTCCTGTGCATCCTTGTCCTGACATATCCAAAAAAAACAGCGTCTCTCTTACTTCTGTATCAGCTGCTACTTCCGTACCGACTGCTGCTCCTGTACCATCTGCCCGCTCTGCTACTGTTGCTCAATCTTCTTTACAGTGTGGTACTATAGTTTCTAATGCTTTAAGTTCTGTTGCAGAGATGGAGGTTGCATCTGCCAACCTCAAACGAGTGAGGAGTGAGGAGTGAGGAGTTTTTGGGTGACTCCCCTCCTTCTAAGGTTCAAACTTCTGTACCACATGAGGATTCTGAGGGGGCTCTTCGCTCGACAACCCAGCCAGTGATCGCGTCTAAGTCTGTGGGTGTTCATGATGGCCCTTCTAGGATTCCCGTCCCTGCCTCTTCCTCAGGTGTGGTGGGGCCTGGGTCTTTAGATACTCATAGAGCTCAGTTGCTTGCTCCCTCTGATCCGTCATCCAGCGGCCAATCTTTGGATGATTTGGATGGGGGGGGTTCGGTTGGCCCCGAGGTGCCAGCTGAACCCTCACATGGGTGTGCGGACGGGGCACGTGGGTCTTCCAAGGTCTCTGTGCTTCGGACTCATTCTGCCGATGGGCGGGACATGTCTCAGGGTAAGGGTACTTCCACCCACGGAAACTCTAAATCTTCATTGCCTTCTTGGTTGGTGAGGCAGAGCTCCACGCCTAGGAAGAAGGGCTTTCACTCCCTTCCCAACGAGGTTGCTACATAGCTTTCTAAGTTCATAATATTTAATACTAATCACTATGGCTCAATCGGTACCAATCTGTCTTCAGTGGAACTGTAGAGGTGCCATGGCAAATTGGGAGGAATTGCAGTTATTACTCTCTACTCTGAACCCACTGTGTGTGTCTTCAGGAGACAATGATGGGGGACAGACAGTTCCCTTCCATTAGGGGGTATAAGGCCTTCCATGCATCTCCTCTTGGTGGTCACAGCAGTGGATGTGCAATTTTGTGCCGTTCTGATGTCCCCTTTATTTCCTTTGAAATTCAGTCCCCCTTTCAAGTCCTAGCCGTACAGATGCACGTTGGGAGGTGCTATACCATCTGTTGTCTGTACCTTCCACCTTCAGTTCCTGTTATACGTGCTGATCTAGAAACCCTTGTCAGCCAACTTCCACCCCCTTTCCTACTCCTTGGTGACCTTAATGGCCGCCATCCTTTGTGGGGTGACTCACTTTCAAATCCCCGGGGTGATCATCTTGCCTCTTTGGTTGGGGATTTTGATTTGGTTGTCCTAAATGATAGAAGGCCGACCCATTTTCATGTTCAGACTGGCACGTATTCTGTCGTTGACCTTACCATCTCCTCCTCTAACAGTGCCCTTGATTTTTCTTGGGAGGTTTTGGATGATCTACATGGTAGTGACCGTTACCCTGTAGTGGTCCAGCCTACTCACTCTGTTCCTGTAGCCCGTCTGCCACGCTGGTGTCTGGACAGGGCTGATTGGTCTCTCTTTGAGGAACTATGTGTATTTGGCAACAGGGTTACTGATTTTTCAACTATTGATGATGCCGAATGTTATTTTACTAAGACCATTTTCTCAGCAGGAGTTCATTCTATCCCACGGACTTCTGGTGTTTTTTCCCGGAGACCTGTGCCATGGTGGAATGATGACTGCTCCATAGCAAAGGGAACTTACAAAGCAGCTGCTCGTCGGTATTTTGCCAATCGTAATGTTGTTTTTCTAAAAATACAGTTTCGCGAAGCACGTGCTCACTATAGATGGGTCATGAAGAATGCTCGCCGTAACTCGTGGAGGTCGTATGTTTCCACAATTACATCTTCAACTTCACTGTCTGTGGTGTGGAAAAGGGTGCGCAAGATATCTGGTAGGTTCTCGCCCCCCTCCCCTCCGGTGTTGCGCCTTCACAGAGGACTTGTGTCTGCACCAGATGCAGTAGCCTCTCCTTTTGCAGATCAGTTTTATGCTGTCTCCACAAAGGATCCTCCTCAGCCATTTGTCACCTGTCGTAGGAATCAGGAGAGGCTGGGTCTTGACTTTCGCTCTCGTGG
The DNA here is from genome assembly GCF_032717465.1 of Coenobita brevimanus. Classification (NCBI taxonomy): domain Eukaryota; kingdom Metazoa; phylum Arthropoda; class Malacostraca; order Decapoda; family Coenobitidae; genus Coenobita; species Coenobita brevimanus. The sequence continues at coordinate 19,748,508 of NC_136991.1, read as the reverse complement.
CGGAGAGCTGTATAATTTAGATTTCAGCCTCCGTGAGCTACGTGCTGCCCTTTCAGAGTGTCATGACACTGCTCCTGGGCCTGACAATATTCCATACGCTATGCTGCGTCATCTTCCGACTGATTCACTTCAGTTTTTATTGGACCTTTTTAACAGGGTTTGGAGTGAGGGCTCTATTCCGAGGAGTTGGAAGTTGGGTATTGTCCTCCCCTTTCTCAAGCCTGGTAAAGACCATTCCCAAGTCTCCAACTATCGCCCTATCACTTTAACATCATGTGTGTGCAAGCTATTCGAAAAGATGGTCAATGTCAGGCTTATGTGGTTTCTGGAGAAGGGTTGCTTTCTCTTTCCATCGCAGAGTGGTTTCCGTAAATTACGGTGCACTTCAGACAACCTTATCAGGCTTGAGGCGTCAATCTGTGAAGCTTTTGCCTCGAAGCAACATCTTGTGGCTGTGTTTTTTGACCTTGAAAAGGCTTATAACACTGCCTGGCACCATGGCATCCTCCAACAACTTCATGCCTTTGGTTTACGTGGTCGCCTGCCTGTGTTGCTTGGAGACTTCTTGACTGATCGTGTATTTCGGGTCCGTGTGGGTTCTGCCCTCTCTGCGCCACTGTGCCAGGAGGAAGGTGTCCCACAGGGGAGTGTCTTAAGTGTTTCCCTGTTTGCAGTGGCCATTAATGGTATCGTTGACACTGTGCCTGCTGGGGTATCCTCATCCCTTTATGTGGATGACTTAGCTATATGGTTTTCTGGCTCCCGCATGTCTGCTATTGAGCGGCGGATGCAACTTGCCTCGGACAAGATTTCTCCCTGGACCACTTCCAAGGGTTTTCGGTTTTCCCCTTCAAAGACTGTGGCTATGCACTTCTGTAGGATGAGAGGGGTACACCCGGACCCTGATCTCCAGTTTTGTGACAGGAGACTCCGTTGTCTGACAGAGACGAAATTCTTAGGCCTGACTTCTGATTGTCGTTTGACATGGGTCTCACACTTGGCAAATCTTAAAACATCATGTATGAAGGCTGTCAATCTATTGAGGGTTTTGTCCCATACCTCTTGGGGTGCTGATCGAAGGACACTCTTGCATTTGTTTCAGGTATTTGTAACCTCTAAGCTGTCATATGGCTGTGAGGTATATTCCTCTGCCACAGAATCAAGACTAAAAACTCTAGATGCTGTCTATCATACTGGTCTTCGCCTTGCAACTGGGGCTTTTCGGTCCTCTCCAATTCCCAGCTTATTGGTGGAAGCTGGTGTGCCTCCCTTAGATCTACTGCGTCAGTCTGTTGCAGTACAGTGCTGGCTCCAGATTCGTCGCCTTCCAGACTCACTTGTCTGTGAGGGTGTGACGAAACAGTCTTGTCTTTTGTGTTATAGTAGACACCCTCGCATCCCTCGTCCATTTGGCTATAGGGTTCAGGATATAATGGAGGGGTTTGGTTTGTCGGCAGTACTTGTCAGTCCTGTTCGGATCCCGAGGGTTGAGCCTTGGATATTGCCCAAGGTAACTTTCTGCAGGCCTATTGCAAGTTCAAAGGATTTTGTCGCTCCTCAGTGTCTTTTAAGGCTATTTTTAGAACATTCTTCTAGTCATGGTGGCTCTGTGCCTGTGTATACTGATGGCTCTAAATCCGCATCAGGTGTTGGTTTTGGAGTGGTATTTCCCAATTTTAGCCGTGGAGGTAGTCTTCCTTTGGTTGCCTCAGTTTTTACTGCGGAGTTGTCAGCCATCATTTTAGCCTTGAAGTTGGTGTTTGTTCATCCTGACAATTATTTTACTATTTTTAGCGACTCTCAAGGGGCGCTTTTGGCCCTGGACTCTTTTAACTCTTCCCATCCCTTAGTTTTAGCTATTTTGGAGTGGCTGTTCCTCATTCGTCATTGGGGGAAGAGAGTGGATTTTTGCTGGGTTCCCGCACATATTGGTTTGGTGAGCACTGAGACTACGGATGCATTGGCCAAGGCTGCGGCTACTCAACAGCCCCCAACAGAATATCCGCTTCCTGCATCTGATCTAACGCCTTACTTGCGGGACAGAATGCATGTGTGTTGGCAGAGACGTTGGGATGGTGTTGCTCATAATAAGCTGAAAGAGGTCTTCCAGAGAGTGGTTGTGCCAAGGGTTCTCCCTTCCATGCCTCGGCGATTAGAGGTAGCTCTTGCTAGGCTTCGCATCGGGCACTCTTGGCTTACACATGGGTTCCTGATGAGTGGCGAGACTCAACCGTACTGTGATGATTGCTTTGTTCCCCTTACTGTCCGTCAATTGCTGATCGAGTGTCCAAGTTTGGGGAACCTGCGTCGGAGATTCCTCCATAGGCATACAGGGGTAGATGGTGCCTACTGTCTCTCCTCGATGCTTGGGGGAGTCCATAGCGTTTTTACTGATGTTTTTGTTTTTCTTCAGGAGGCGGGCCTCCTTCCACTTTTATAAGAAATTGTTTTCTCTTTTAACTATTCTTTTATTATTTTCAGTGTATTATTTCCAGAAAAAGTTATTAACTATGCACAATTTATTTCCCATGTGTTTTAGCTTGTAGTCCGGCGGCATATGACCTTAGCAGTTGCGCCGCCAGTTTTTACTACAATCAATCAATCAATCATTAAGGAGAGGCAAAACTAGTAGACTCAGTCTTTGTTACCCCACACAGTCATTGATGGTGGCTAGAATAGGTGCAGAATTAGAAACTACTCAGATAAATGACTTCTTGGATGAAAATATTAAATCTGTACACAAACTGTGGGACCTAGACAGTGTAGGAATACACTCTGAGGAACCAACCCCTGAAAAAAAAAATAACATTGGACTTGTATAATCAGTCTGTGGAATTTAAGGATGGACAGTATTGGGTAGGATTAACATGGAAACTAAACCATTCAGAGTTACCAACAAATTACCAAGCAGCTAAAGCTCAGTTAAATTCTCTTCTAAGAAAGTTGAGAGACAAACCAGAACATCTGACCTTATATGATAATATTATAAAGGATCAGTTGAAGAATAAATTTATAGAAGAGGTAGAATACCCTGTTAACCACAAAGAAGGACACTACTTACCACATCATGCTGTAAGCAAGGATTCAGTAACTACTCCCATAAGGATAGTATTCAACTGTAGTAGTAAAGCGTCCAAGGGATCAGCTAGCTTGAACGATTGCCTATACTCTGGACCTACACTAACAGAGAAGTTAGGGAATGTGTTACTAAGATTTAGAGAGAAACCTTACGCTTACACAGCAGACATTAGTACAGGATTTACCCTGTACATATCAAGATGTAATTTAACTCTATTTAGTACTGTAAATAATTAAAAGTTGGCACCCTACCATTCTATGAGGGAGGTAGAACTGCCGCACACCACACTCTGCTCCCAGACCTTGTGGAGTTAACATTCTGTTGCTAGTCACTCTCAACCTAACACGGTTGTATATACGCATCATAAGGACGCTTGCTTGCTCAAGCAATTACACTAAGCAGCCTCATCGTCATCGGTTAACGATCACTCCCTCTTCACTAGCTAAGTAACCCTTACGAATTGGCCAATTCAAGGGGGGGTTTACCTATGAGATAAGAGAAATAGTTATTGTAGGTGCGTTAAGGTTAAGTTACATTTCGCTTAACTCTATGAGACTTGTTTGATTTACTTAAGAACAACTTTATAGACGAGTAACGACCTACAAGTTGTTTATTAGTAAATACCAGAAATTTCTTACATAGCGGTGCCCCGGCAGGGATACCGACTTGTATACATTAAATATTTTTCACATTTTGGTGCCCAGAAAGAGGGCCCGATTTGTTTACCAGAACTATTAAACATTTTTCACGTTTTTGGTGTCCCAACCGAGTGAGGTAAACCGATGTGTGCCGAAGCGCTGAATGTGTTTAAAATTCCTTTTGTGGTCACAGTTTACTGCCACGTTCGGTTGAAGTGGAAGACGTGGACGTACGTGTCTATAGAGCTCCGGGAGAAAAGGCAAGCTCTTTCTCTGAAGATGAAAGGCTGAATGCCGTACTGGACTGGGAGCATGATCGTACGGTCCTGTTCCTTGCAGGAAATGATATCCATGAGGACGTGGAGGTCAATTAAATAGTGGAGAATATTTTGGCAGTGGTAGGAGCCACAGAGGGCTCTTGTAAATCCTCAGTAGCCATAACCCTCCTCGAGCCAAGGAACCTGCCATATGGCTCTCCAGTTTGTTACGGAACGTTTCAATTACTTAGCAGAGCTGTAAACCGAACGTTGACGGATCAGGAAGGGAAGGGATTTCATACATTTTAATGCCAAACCCTTACAAGCAATGTTGAAAGCTGATGATGTACACTCCAAGAAGGAGTGTGGTAAAACATCCTTCCTCGTCCTCTCGTTTGCCCACAGATGTTCGACAAAGGGTGCGGGTTTCTGGTGCTGGGCAGGCCCCTGCGAAGAGTCTTCATAAGCATCAATCCAAACCCTCTCACTTGTCACGTGTACAGTCCCGCACTTAGTCATCATTCCTCCATTATGGGTTCTATCATCCAGTGGAACTGTCGGGGTTTATGTGCTAACTATGAGGAACTTTGTCATCTTGTTTCTCAATTTACTCTTCTGTGCATGTGCATCCAGCAGACCATGGTAGGTGATGCTGTTCCTTCTGGCTACCATGCCTTTTATTCAGATCATGTGCCGGGTCAAGGTCGTTATGGAGGTGCTGCTATCTTCCTTCGCGAGGATATTCCATACAGTCATATGGACATCTCTACTCCCCTGCAGGCTGTTGCTGTCCGGATGTTTTTACATCGGCAGTATACAGTTTGCAGTCTTTATCTACCTCCCAGTGTTGTTGTTGAAAGGGCGGATCTGGAACGCCTTATTCGTGGACTTCCTTCTCCCTTTTTGTTACTAGGAGATATGAATGGACACCATCCACTGCGGGGAAACAGTGAGGCCAACCCTCGGGGTGTCATGCTGGCCTCTTTAGTGGAAGATGAGGGGTTGGGCATTTTCAATGCTGATAAAATGACTTATTTCCATAGCCAAACTGGAATTTTTACTGCCATTGATTTATCTTTATGCTCAGCTGATGCAGTTTTAGATTTTATCTGGGATGTGTTGCCAGACCTATATGGCAGTGACCATTTTCTCTTACTTTTAACTGCTAGTGCAGGTGGACCTCAGCCGCGTCTTCCTCGATGGCTTCTGGGTAAGGCTGACTGGCCACGTTTCAGGGAATTAAGTTCCACTTCCCTTTCTGTCAATGAGTTTGGCTGTCTTACTGAGGTAGTGTCATATTTCACTGACGTGTTGCACTCACCAGCCCTTTTAACTATTCCAAGAACTAAAGGTCGGTTTCCTAAACGTCCGGTTCCTTGGTGGAACTCTGAGTGCAGTTCCGCAGTGAGAGCTAAACGAGTCGCCTTCTCTCGACTTCGTCATCACCGTGGGGATCCTCAGTATTTGGTGGCGTATCAGAAGGCACGAGCTCATATGAGGCGGGTTTTAAAGGAGGCCAGGCGATCATCCTGGAAGGGTTATGTTTCCTCCATCAATTCGAGGACTTCCAGCACCCAGGTGTGGAACCGGGTAAGGAAAATTTCAGGGAAATTTACTACCCCCTCGCCTCCCGTTTTATCTGCAGCAGGTGAAACTGTGGCTGATCCTTTTGCTGTTGCAGAGATGCTTGCTGATCATTTTGCCAGTGTGTCACAGAAGGATGCGGATACGCCTTCAGCTTGCCACCGTCGGCTCCTAGACTCTCGTGATCTCAGTTTTACCTCTGCTGGGGGAGAGCCTTACAATGTTCCATTTTCAATTTCTGAACTCCAGGCAGCTCTGTCGCAGTGCCATGATTCCTCTCCTGGTTTTGATGATATTCCTTATGCCTTTTTACGCCACCTGTCTGATGAGTCCCTGTTGTTTTTGCTTTCACTGTTTAATAAGATCTGGTGTTCTGGGGAGTTTCCGGCTTGTTGGGGTGTTGCTGTAGTTATCCCCATCCCCAAACCAGGTAAGGATCACCTACAGGCGACGAATTATCGGCCTATTTCTTTGACGTCTTGTATATGTAAAGTTTTGGAAAAGATGGTCAATGTTAGGCTTGTGTGGTTTTTAGAGAGAGGTGGCTTCTTATCCCCTGCCCAGTATGGTTTTCGAAAAATGCGATCTACCTCTGATGCATTACTGTCCTTGGAATCTTCTGTCTGTGAGGCTTTTTCCACTAACCAACACCAGGTCACGGTCTTCTTTGATCTGGAAAACGCATATGACACTGCATGGCATCATGGTATTTTACTCTCTCTTCATGAGTTTGGTCTTCGTGGGCACTTACCTGTTTTTATTCAACAGTTTTTATCTAACCGAATTTTAAGGGTGCGAGTGGGAGGAGTGCTTTCTAATGCCCGAGCACCAGATGATGGAGTACCACAGGGGAGTATCCTTAGTGTTACTCTGTTCGCTGTAGCCATTAACAGCGTCATCAGTGTACTTCCTGATGGTGTACGAGGATCACTGTATGCTGATGACCTCTCGATTTCCTTCACTGCGTCTAGAATGTCTCTGATAGAGAGGAAGTTGCAGCTGGCTCTCAATAGAATTTCTGACTGGGCAGAAGCACGCGGTTTCCATTTTTCTTCAGCAAAGACAGTGGCTATACATTTTTGTCGTCTTCGAGGAGTCCACCCAGACCCTGACTTGTATCTCTATTGTAGAAGAATATCCTGTGTGGAAGAGATGCGGTTTCTGGGTCTTCTGTTTGATAGAAGATTAACCTGGGTTCCTCGTATTCGTTCTGTTAAGGTGGCTTGTCTTAAAGCTTTGAGTCTTTTGAGGGTTTTAGCTCATACCTCTTGGGGTGCTGACCGTCAGACCCTCCTCCTCTTGCATAGGTCTCTTATTCTTCCTAAAGTTGAATATGGGTTTGAGGTCTACTCCTCTGCAACAGATGCCCGCCTCCGGTTGTTAAATTCTGTGCATCATGCTGGTGTTCGTCTGGCAACCGGGGCATTCAGATCATCCCCAATTCCAAGTTTGTTGGTAGATGCTGGTGTACTCCCCTTGGACTTGCGGCGCCAGCTGCTAATGATGAGGTGTTGGTATCGTCTTCACCGCATTCCAGACTCAATTTCTTGTGCCATTGTCTCACAGGATTCCCAATCTTCTGTTTTTGAGACCCGTCCCAATTTCCCAAAGCCATTTGGTTACAGGGTCCGGTCTGTTACGCTAGCCCTCTCTCTCCCGAGACTGGCAATTTGTCCACATCGGATCCCAAAGGTGGGTTCTTGGCTACTCCCTCGCGTGACATTCTGTAGGTCCGTTGTTGAAAAAAAGGGCTCATTTCCCTCTCAGGTGTCCCTTTCTCTCTTTTTAGAACATGCCTCCATTCATGAGGGTTCTGTCCCCGTCTATACTGAGGGGTCTAAGACTGATTCTGGAGTAGGATTTGGTGTTGTCTTCCCTTCCTTTAGTATGGGCGGTAGCCTTCCTGGCGTTACTTCAGTGTTTACAGCAGAACTGACTGCAATTTTGTATGCTCTTAAAATCATTTTTACTCTCCGCCAATCCGTTTTTGTGATTTATAGTGACTCACGTAGTGCTTTGTCTGCACTGGAGTCTTTTAATGCATCCCATCCATTGGTTTTATCAATTTTAGAGTGGCTTTTTCTTCTTGGCCGCCGTGGCCGCCGTGTAGACTTCTGTTGGGTTCCTGCACATGTTGGTGTGGTGGGCAATGAGAGGGCAGATACTTTAGCTAAAGCTGCGTCTTCTCAACAGCCCCCAACTGACTACTCACTACCTGTTTCTGATGTAACACCTTACTTGCGGTATGCAATTCGTACGTGTTGGCAGAGACACTGGGATGGTGTGTCTCAAAATAAACTAAAAGAAATCTTTCAGAGAGTGGTTGTGCTAAGGGTTCTTCCCTCTATGTCTCGGCGACTGGAGGTGGCTCTTGCTAGGCTTCGCATTGGGCATTCTCGGCTTACACATGGGTTCCTCATGTGTGGTGAAACTCAACCGTACTGTGATGACTGCCTCGTTCCCCTTACTGTCCGTCACTTGCTGGTCGAGTGTCCGAGTCTGGGGGGCCTGCGTCAGAGGTTCCTTCATAGGCATGGGGGAGCAGATGGTGCCTACTGTTTATCCTCGATGCTTGGTGAGGCCTCTAACGATTTTACTGATGTTTTTAGTTTTCTTCAGGAGGCGGGCCTCCTTCCACTTTTATAAGTAATTATTTTATAAATTATTCTTTTATTATTTTTAGTGTTTTATTCCTACTAACAGATATTAACTTTATTTTGAATAGACACTTTTTATTTTGCAGTGCCTTCTACTTTGCCATCCGGCGGCATATGACCCTGGCAGTTGCGCCGCCAGATTGTAATTATTTTTCAATCAATCAATCAATCAGTGTTTGTTACCCCCACACAGTCATTGATGGTGGCTATAATAGGTGCAGAATTAGAACCTGCTCAGATAAATGACTTCTTGGATGAAAATATTGAACCTGTACACAAACTCCCCGCTGAGGGGGGTCACCTTGACGTGGTGGCGGGGCTTGAAGCGTGGCTGGCAGTGCCACCTACTTTGGAGGCATGCCTACCTTAGTAGGGTTCGGCATTTGTCAGTGTCGTGGACCAAGCACCCCCTACATCATTGGTGGAGGAGGCCTGCTGGTGATGTTAGTCCCTGCCCACTTGCCATCTAGGGCAGGACTGTTGCCTCTCCACGTGTTTGCCGTGAGTGGCGTCCCGTAATGCTGGGAGACGGGAGTCCTGGAGGATGAGCGATGCTGCATGGTGCGCCCTGCAGCTAGCAATACACCTCTTTGGTCCCTTATTCTGGCTAGACGGGCGGCCTGGTTGGGCCCGACCATGTCAATAGGCTGGTCATGCGTTGGCTAGGGTCAAGTGGGCACTGGGGGACCTGGTGGCTCCTATCGTCCTGGAGTCACCCTTGCCCAGGTCCCCCAGAGGTTACATGCGTATATTCTCCCACTACCTCTGGGGTCACCAGTGGTGTTATCCCTGGCTTTTGACCTCCCCTTATTGGGCTCCATGGTGGGTGGAGGGGTGGGGGAATGAAGTTTATGTTGTTACATGAATGGCTTTTCTAGCTAATAACAATACTCATGTTGAACACGGAGCATCCGTCTCCGATCACTCATCCGATTCCACCTCACTAATTGCCACTCTGGAACCTTTCCAGGCCCCTGGCGGTTATCCTCCTCTGCCCTAGCGTTCTGCTGGATCAGGGAGGCAGTCACGTCGGGTTGGTGGGGCTCTGTGGCTACGCCTAAAGAGTCTGAGCCTGAGACCTTTGTAAAGTATATTGTTTTGAAATCTTCTGCTGGGCAGTCAGTCTTGGACATTGATATTTTTCATCTCCACCGAGCCATAGTGTCTGCATGTGGGAAGGAACCAAAAATCTCAACACAGGGGGATGGAAGCATCCTGGTTGAGGTATCTTCCCCAGAAGAGAGCTCCCGCCTAATGGCTCTGATGTCCGTGTCTGGTTCTGATGTCTGCTGTATCCCACATGCTACATTGAACAGGTGTAAGGGAGTCATTTTTTCACGTAACCTACTCCGATATTCGGAGGCACGGCTGTTAGAGGAATTGCAATCATCTGAGGTGGTTAAAGTTGAGCATCTTTAAAAGAAAATAGATGGGGTCCTGACCCCTACTCCTACCTTGTTCCTGACCTTTGATAGGTTAACTTTGCCTGCATCAGTGAAACTCGCTTGGCTGTCCCTTCCAGTGAAGCTGTATGTGCCAACCCCAAAGCGATGTTTCCACTGTCAGGGTTATGGCCATGTTAACCGCTTTTGCCGCAGAGCACAGGCTGGCCTTCCTGGTGTATGTGTTTCCTGTGGCGGACCAAGCCATACCAATGACTGTCCAGGGCCCCTTAAATGCTATCATTGTGGGGGTCCTCATGCTGTTAATTCTAAAAACTGCCCTCGCTACTGCCTGGAAAAGGAGATTTTGTCTATTAGAACAACTGAGAAGGTTTCATTTCCTGAAGCTATGAAGAGAGCCCAGACTCGCTTTTTCCAGCCGGGAGTTACTTATGCTGCTGTCCTTTCTGGACTGTCGGTGCGGCGCCCTGTATCTCAGAGGAAGCCTCAACCCATTCCAGTGCCCTCTCCTTCGACTAGTGATTTACAGATTGATGTCCCCAAGGGTAGTACTGTTTGTGAGACTGAACCTCGCCCACCTTCTAAACTTGCAGTTTCTCCCCACATTTCCGTGGCTGACTCCTTGAACAATTCTGTTGTGGTGGCAGATGTCCACACCGACCGAACTCCTTCTCCTGTCTTACCCAGTGTGACCGAGGCTCCATCTGTACCTAGCAAACGCCAATGTTGTTCGTCAGAGTCCTCTGAGACAAAGGACCGACCACCTAAGGTCTCTGTTGTCGACCCTTGTGTCGATCCCTCTCCTGTTCCCTCTGCCCCGCAGGCTGGGGAATTTAGCCAGGTGACAGTTGAAGCTGATGGTCCACATATGGTTAAGTCCCCACTTGGGGAAGTTGTTGGACAAATTGTTGGCGCTTCAGTTCTAAAGCATACGATGCCATCCTCCTATTATTCAAGTCCTGTGGACTCTACTTCCACGTCTGGGACTTCTGGTGGGGGCACTGCCCGACCCACACCTCCAAAGGCACCCCCTAAGCCACCTTCCAAACAAACTGGTATGCCCACTCCAACAAGGAGTGTGGTAAAACATCCTTCCTCGTCCTCTCGTTTGCCCACAGATGTTCGACAGAGGGTGCAGGTTTCTGGTGCTGGGCAGGCCCCTGCGAAGGGTCTTCATAAGCATCAATCCAAACCCTCTCACTTGTCACGTGTACAGTCCCGCACTTAGTCATCATTCCTCCATTATGGGTTCTATCATCCAGTGGAACTGTCGGGGTTTATGTGCTAACCATGAGGAACTTTGTCATCTTGTTTCTCAATTTACTCCTCTGTGCATGTGCATCCAGGAGACCATGGTAGGTGATGCTGTTCCTTCTGGCTACCATGCCTTTTATTCAGATCATGTGCCGGGTCAAGGTCGTCATGGAGGTGCTGCTATCTTCCTTCGTGAGGATATTCCATACAGTCATATGGACATCTCTACTCCCCTGCAGGCTGTTGCTGTCCGGATGTTTTTACATCGGCAGTATACAGTTTGCAGTCTTTATCTACCTCCCAGTGTTGTTGTTGAAAGGGCGGATCTGGAACGCCTTATTCGTGGCCTTCCTTCTCCCTTTTTGTTACTAGGAGATATGAATGGACACCATCCACTGTGGGGAAACAGTGAGGCCAACCCTCGGGGTGTCATGCTGGCCTCTTTAGTGGAAGATGAGAGGTTGGGCATTTTCAATGCTGATAAAATGACTTATTTCCATAGCCAGACTGGAATTTTTACTGCCATTGATTTATCTTTATGCTCAGCTGATGCAGTTTTAGATTTTACCTGGGATGTGTTGCCAGACCTATATGGCAGTGACCATTTTCCCTTACTTTTAACTGCTAGTGCAGGTGGACCTCAGCCACGTCTTCCTCGATGGCTTCTGGGTAAGGCTGACTGGCCACGTTTCAGGGAATTAAGTTCCACTTCCCTTTCTGTCAATGAGTTTGGCTGTCTTACAGAGGTAGTGTCATATTTCACTGACGTGTTGCACTCACCAGCCCTTTTAACTATTCCAAGAACTAAAGGTCGGTTTCCTAAACATCCGGTTCCTTGGTGGAACTCTGAGTGCAGCTCTGCAGTGAGAGCTAAACGAGTCGCCTTCTCTCGACTTCGTCATCACCGTGGGGATCCTCAGTATTTCGTGGCGTATCAGAAGGCACGAGCTCATATGAGGCGGGTTTTAAAGGAGGCCAGGCGATCATCCTGGAAGGGTTATGTTTCCTCCATCAATTCGAGGACTTCCAGCACCCAGGTGTGGAACCGGGTAAGGAAAATTTCAGGGAAATTTACTACCCCCTCGCCTCCCGTTTTATCTGGAGTAGGTGGAACTGTGGCTGATCCTTTTGCTGTTGCAGAGATGCTTGCTGATCATTTTGCCAGTGTGTCACAGAAGGATGCGGATACGCCTTCAGCTTGCCACCGTCGGCGCCTAGTCCCGTGATCTCAGTTTTACATCTGCTGGGGGAGAGCCTTACAATGTTCCATTTTCAATTTCTGAACTCCAGGCAGCTCTGTCGCAGTGCCATGATTCCTCTCCTGGTTTTGATGATATTCCGTATGCCTTTTTACGCCACCTGTCTGATGAGTCCCTGTTGTTTTTGCTTTCACTGTTTAATAAGATCTGGTGTTCTGGGGAGTTTCCGGCTTGTTGGGGTTTGCTGTAGTTATCCCCATCCCCAAACCAGGTAAGGATCACCTACAGGCGACGAATTATCGGCCTATTTCTTTGACGTCTTGTATATGTAAAGTTTTCGAAAAGATGGTCAATGTTAGGCTTCTGTGGTTTTTAGAGAGAGGTGACTTCTTATCCCCTGCCCAGTATGGTTTTCGAAAAATGCGATCTACCTCTGATGCATTACTGTCCTTGGAATCTTCTGTCTGTGAGGCTTTTTCCACTAACCAACACCAGGTCACGGTCTTCTTTGATCTGGAAAAGGCATATGACACTGCATGGCATCATGGTATTTTACTCTCTCTTCATGAGTTTGGTCTTCGTGGGCGTTTACCTGTTTTTATTCAACAGTTTTTATCTAACCGAATTTTAAGGGTGCGAGTGGGAGGAGTGCTTTCTAATGCCCGAGCACCAGATGATGGAGTACCACAGGGGAGTATCCTTAGTTTTACTCTGTTCGCTGTAGCCATTAACAGCGTCATCAGTGTACTTCCTGATGGTGTACGAGGATCACTGTATGCTGATGACCTCTCGATTTCCTTCACTGCGTCTAGAATGTCTCTGATAGAGAGGAAGTTGCAGCTGGCTCTCAATAGAATTTCTGACTGGGCAGAAGCACGCGGTTTCCATTTTTCTTCAGCAAAGACAGTGGCTATACATTTTTGTCGTCTTCGAGGAGTCCACCCAGACCCTGACTTGTATCTCTATGGTAGAAGAATATCCTGTGTGGAAGAGATGCGGTTTCTGGGTCTTCTGTTTGATAGAAGATTAACCTGGGTTCCTCATATTCGTTCTGTTAAGGTGGCTTGTCTTAAAGCTTTGAGTCTTTTGAGGGTTTTAGCTCATACCTCTTGGGGTGCTGACCGTCAGACCCTCCTCCTCTTGCATAGGTCTCTTATTCTTCCTAAAGTTGAATATGGGTTTGAGGTCTACTCCTCTGCAACAGATGCCCGCCTCCGGTTGTTAAATTCTGTGCATCATGCTGGTGTTCGTCTGGCAACCGGGGCATTCAGATCATCCTCAATTCCAAGTTTGTTGGTAGATGCTGGTGTACTCCCCTTGGACTTGCGGCGCCAGTTGCTAATGATGAGGTGTTGGTATCGTCTTCACCGCATTCCAGACTCAATTTCTTGTGCCATTGTCTCACAGGATTCCCAATCTTCTGTTTTTGAGACCCGTCCCAATTTCCCAAAGCCATTTGGTTACAGGGTCCGGTCTGTTATGCTAGCCCTCTCTCTCCCGAGACTGGCAATTTGTCCACATCGGATCCCAAAGGTGGGTTCTTGGCTACTCCCTCGCGTGACATTCTGTAGGTCCGTTGTTGAAAAAAAGGGCTCACTTCCCTCTCAGGTGTCCCTCTCTCTCTTTTTAGAACATGCCTCCATTCATGAGGGTTCTGTCCCCGTCTATACTGACGGGTCTAAGACTGATTCTGGAGTAGGATTTGGTGTTGTCTTCCCTTCCTTTAGTAGGGGGCGGTAGCCTTCCTGGCGTTACTTCAGTGTATACAGCAGAACTGACTGCAATTTTGTATGCTCTTAAAATCATTTTTACTCTCCGCCAATCCGTTTTTGTGATTTATAGTGACTCACGTAGTGCTTTGTCTTCACTGGAATCTTTTAATGCATCCCATCCATTGGTTTTATCAATTTTAGAGTGGCTTTTTCTTCTTGGCCGCCGTAGCCGCCGTGTAGACTTCTGTTGGGTTCCTGCACATGTTGGTATGGTGGGCAATGAGAGGGCAGATACTTTAGCTAAAGCTGCGTCTTCTCAATAGCCCCCAGCTGACTACCCACTTCCTGTTTCTGATGTAACACCTTACTTGCGGTATGCAATTCGTACGTGTTGGCAGAGACACTGGGATGGTGTTTCTCACAATAAACTAAAAGAAACCTTTCAGAGAGTGGTTGTGCCAAGGGTTCTTCCCTCTATGTCTCGGCGAATGGAGGTGGCTCTTGCTAGGCTTCGCACTGGGCGTTCTCGGCTTACACATGGGTTCCTCATGTGTGGTGAAACTCAACCGTACTGTGATGACTGCCTTGTTCCCCTTACTGTCCGTCACTTGCTGCTCGAGTGTCCGAGTCTGGGAGGCCTGCGTCAGAGGTTCCTTCATTGGCATGGGGGAGCAGATGGTGCCTACTGTTTATCCTCGATGCTTGGTGAGGCCTCTAACGATTTTACTGATGTTTTTAGTTTTCTTCAGGAGGCGGGCCTCCTTCCACTTTTATAAGTAATTGTTATTTTATGAATTATTCTTTTATTATTTTTAGTGTTTTATTCCTACTAACAGATAATAACTTTATTTTGAATAGACACTTTTTATTTTGCCGTGCCTTCTACTTTGTCATCCGGCGGCATATGACCCTGGCAGTTGCGCCGCCAGATTGTAATTATTTTCAATCAATCAATCAATTATTCCTGCTAACAGATATTGACTTTATTTTGAATAGCCACTTTTTATTTTGCTGTGTCTTTTACTTTGTCATCCGGCGGCATATGACCTTGGCAGTTGCGCCGCCAGATTTTAATTATTTTCAATCAATCAATCAATCAATCTGTACACAAACTGTGGGACCTAGACAGTGTAGGAATACACTCTGAGGAACCAACCCCTGAAAATAAAATAACATTGGACTTGTATAATCAGTCTGTGGAATTTAAGGATGGACAGTATTGGGTAGGATTACCATGGAAACTAAACCATTCAGAGTTACCAATAAATTATCAAGCAGCTAAAGCTCAGTTAAATTCTCTTCTAAGAAAGTTGAGAGACAAACCAGAACATCTGACCTTATATGATAATATTATAAAGGATCAATTAAAGAATAAATTTATAGAAAAGGTAGAATACCCTGTTAACCACAAAGAAGGACACTACTTACCACATCATGCTGTAAGCAAGGATTCGGTAACTACTCCCATAAGGATAGTATTCAACAGTAGTAGTAAAGCGTCCAAGGGATCAGCTAGCTTGAACGATTGCCTATACTCTGGATCTACACTAACAGAGAAGTTAGAGAATGTGTTACTAAGATTTAGAGAGAAACCTTATGCTTCCACAGCAGCCATTAGTAAGGCTTTTCTCAGAATAGGACTGAGAGAGGAGGATAGGAAATTTACAAAATTCCTCAGGCCTCATGATCCTCAAAATGAGGATAGTCCATTGAAAACTTACTGTTTCCGATCGGTGCTCTTTGGCTCTTGTGCTAGTCCTTTCCTACTTTGCAACACTTTAAAGCATCATTTTGATAATGCCAAATATCCAGAAATAGGGCAGGCTTTTTATATGGATAATTTGCAAGGTGTTGCTGATACAGAATCGGAAGCTTTGAAGGTTTATGAAGTAGCCAATTCCGAATGTGGGAAGGCAAATTTGCCGTTACAGAGCTGGAATACAAACTCACCGCTTTTAAAGAATAAAATACAAAAGAACTATCTTGATTCTGACATTCTCAAATTTCAAAATGTGTTAGGTCTTAACTGGGATACAACGGCTGATGTAATAAGTTTTAAACCAAATAAGTTCTCTGATGTCACTCTCACCAAGAGGTCCTTGTTAAGTCAGGTTTCCAAGCTATTTGACCCATTAGGATTTGTCATTAGGGGCAAATGTTTAGTACAGGAGGCTTGGCGAGAAAAGTTAGACAGGGACACTGAATTAGGTGAGACATATGTGGAACAATGGAAACAGATTAGAAAGGAGTTTGAAACTACATCAAGCATATGTATTCCCAGGAAAATAAACAGTAATGAGAAGTCGCACTTACACATATTTTGTGATGCTTCTCAAAAGGCCTATGGAGCAGTAGCTTATTGCGCAACAGGAGAGGATAGTAAGATTATTATGTCCAAGGCCAGAGTTGCGCCAATTAAAGAAAAAGCCCTACCTCAAATGGAACTGGCTTCCATAGAAGTAGGAACTAAATTGGCTAGGTATATAACCACAACTCTTGATACTCAGTTTGAGGATATTTGCATATGGACTGACAGATTTGTCTTTACTGGATAGGGAAGGAAAACAGCAAAATTCCTTTCGTCCGTAATAGAGTGAAGACTATTAAAGGGCTGTCTTCCAAATTTAATTTCATGCATGTGTCCTCCAAACAAAATCCAGCTGATCTGCTCTCGAGAGGTTCGACCGTAAAGAGACTCATCAAAGATAATTTGTGGTTTAAAGGTCCAAAATGGTTACTCACTAAGGACTGGCCTGAACAGGAACAGTACAGTATTGCTGAGATTAGTGTAGTGAACTTGGATCCTATTGTACCTGAGCCAGTAGTAATTGACATCAGCCGATTCTCGTCAATAAGACAACTTCTAAATACTATTAAATTAGTTGTTGAATTTCTGAATAAGAAGGAGGGTTTCAGAAATTAGATCCCCTAGAATACTGGCTGAAAAGAGTACAAAGAAATTCCTACGGGGAAAAATATAAACTTTTGGCCAAGAAATGGAATAAGCTGATGAAGAATATTGGCTTGTTGTTAGACGGAAAAGGTCTGACAAGATGTCGAGGCCGATTGGTAAAGGCTGACTTGCCCATACGAACCAAACATCCCATTTTATTACCTAAGACCCCACTGTAGGGGGTCACCTTGACGTGGTGGTGGGGCTTGAAGCATGGTTGGCAGTGCCACCTACTTGGGAGGCAAGCCTTCCTTTGTAGGGTTTGGTATTTGTCGGCCTTGTGGACCAAGCACCCCCTACATCACTGGTAGAGGAGGCCTATTGGTGATGTCAGTCCCTGCCCATTTGCCATCTAGGGCGGGACTGTTGCCTCCCCACGCGTTTGCCGTGCGTGGCGTCCCGTAATGCTGGGAGACGGGAGTCCTGGAGGTTGAGTGATGCTGCATGGTGCGCCCTGCAGCTAGCAATACACCTCTTTGGTCCCTTATTCTGGCTAGACGGGTGGCGTGGTTGGGCCCGACCAGGTCAATCGGCTGGTCACTGGCTAGCCATCCAGGCTAGTCACCTAGTGGCTTTAGGGTCAAGCGGGCACTGGGGGACCTGGTGGCTCCTATCGTCCTGGAGTCACCCTTGTCAGGGTCCCTTGGTGGTTACCTGCGTATACTTTCCCACTACCTCTGGGGTCGCCAGTGGTGCTTTCCCTGGCATATGGCCTCCCCTTGTTGGGCTCCATGGTGGGTGGAGGGGTGGGGGAATGAAGGTGGTTTATTTTGAATATGGCCTCGCATAAATCTTTTACAGCTGACGACCCTGGTTCCGTCCCTGACCATCCATTACAGTCTCCCTCCTGTGTGCCTCCTGTGCCTCTGGCTGGTGAGGCCCATATTGCCACCCTGGAACCATACCTTCCTGGTTCCAGTGGTTTATGGTCAGTGGCCACTACAAAGAAGAGCCGGCAACAGACAACATACTGTGGACATGCCCGTGAGGTCCTGCCAGGTGTCTTTGAGAGGGTTGATTTTGCAAGGTACTACACCGTTCGTACTTTGGATGGTCAGCCTATTGGTAATCTGGACATATTTACTATTCATCGGCGCATTGTGTCAATCTTTGGGAGAGAGCCGAAGATCTCACCTCAGGGAGATGGTAGCCTCCTAGTCGAGGTTACATCCCCTGAGGAGGGTTCCCGGCTGGCTGCACAGTGTAAGGACCCGGATGCACTGTTCACTTGTGTTCCCCATGCCTTCTTTAATCATAGTCGAGGTGTTGTTTTCTCAAAAGACTTATTGCGTTAAAGTGAAGAGAAGCTGGTTGAAGAACTCCAGGTCCACAGGGTGGTTAAAGTGGAAAGGTTTCAGAAGAAGGTTGATGGTGTTCTTACCCCAACTCCATCCTTGTTGCTGACGTTCGACTGTACTGTTCTGCCTTCATCCATCAAGGTGGCTTGGTTGTCCCTTAGGGTCAAACCCTTTGTCCCAAATCCACGACGCTGCTACCACTGTCAGATGTACGGGCATGTTTGGCGAGCCTGTCGTCGTTTGCAACAGGGCCTCCCAGTGGTGTGTGTCAGTTATGGAGCATCCACTCATGCAGGACAGGACTGTCCTGGACCTGTTTGTTGCTTGCACTGTGGCGAGGCACATCCTGCTTCATCTAAAGACTGTGCCCGGTTTTGCTTGGAGAAAGAGATCCTCCTCATCCGTAATCGGGATAAAATAAGCTTTCCTGAGGCCAGGAGTAGAGCCATGTCATCTGTTTTCCGTAACGGAGTGTCTTATGCATCAGTTTTGTCCGGTCATAGCAGTCCTCATCGTCCTGTCCAGCAGCAGACTCGAGTTCCTTCTGTTGTTTCAGCTCCTATGCCTTCATCTGTCGATCCCATGCCAGTGCAACAATCTCCCGCACTTGCGATGGTTGCCGCTACAGTTCAAGACTCGACCTCTACATCTATGGTATCCCCTAGTAGTCATGGTGCACATTCTTCATTTGCTAAACGTCATCGGGGTTCCTCAGAGTCTTTGAGTCTTGAAGATCCTCCAAGCAAGGTGTCGGTCGTGAAGTCCACATCCTCTGTAGTTAGTCCATCTGTGCAACAGCCCTCGGACCCTGCTTCTGGGTCTTCGGGGGCTTCTGGGGTGTCAGGTCAGTCTGGCACCTCTTCCTCCAGGGAATCGGATGTTCCTCCTCCGGTTAAATCTGAGGATCCTGTCCTGCCCCCTCCACGTTTGGAGGCCAGGACCCCAATCCCTCCTGCTCGACCTCTTGGTTCACTGGGGGCCCCGGGCAGGGTTCGGAGTAGCTCTTCCTCTCCTGCTGGGCAGCGACGGGTGTCTGTGAAGTCTCCCAACACTTCGCAGACCCCAGGCCCTCGTTCTAGCCATGCCGCTGCCCGTGGCAAGCCCCTTAGTGGGCGTATCCGCATTCCGAAGACGATTGTCTCCCAGGGTCGCTCAGTGGTTTGCACTAAGTGACCCTTTCTTTTGTGTATATAGTTCCTCCATTTTAATATTTTTAGTATTTTTTATGGTTTTCTGTTTGTCCCTCTCCCCTGCCCCTTTTTTTTTTTTTTTTTTTTTTTAAATAGTTTTAATGGTTAATATTATTCAATGGAACTGCCGTGGTTTACGAGCCAACTGGGAGGAACTCCGTTGGCTTCTGGCTGAGTATTCACCTGTGTGTGTTTTCCTACAAGAGACAATGGTTGGTGATGCTGCGCCTCCCAGTCCACCTGGTTACCATGTTTTTTATTCAGATCCTCTTCCTGGACAGGGTCATGGTGGGGGTGTGGCTATTCTAGTACGCAGTGACATACCTTTCACTGCTGTGAATCTTAACACTCCACTGCAGGCTGTTGCTCTCCAGATTTTCCTTCCCCGTCGTTATACTGTGTGCTCTTTGTACCTCCCTCCTAGTGCCACTATTGAGAGGGTTGATCTTGAAAATCTTATTCGTGCACTTCCCTCACCCTATTTCTTGCTGGCTGACATGAACAGTCATCATCCCCTGTGGGGTGGCTCCACAGCTGATGCTAGAGGTACTATGTTAGCCTCCATTGTGGAGGATGTGGATCTGTACATTTTAAATTCTGGTGAAGTTACTTACTTCCATAGTCAAACGGGTATTTTTACTGTTATTGATTTGTCTCTGTGCTCTGCAGGGATTGCCCTGAATTTTACATGGGCTGTGTTACCAGACTTACATGGCAGTGACCACTTCCCTATTTTATTAAGATCGACACAGAGTGTGCCTCGGCATCGTCTTCCCCGCTGGCGCTTGGATAGGGCGGTCTGGCCGGTTTTTGAGGAGCTGTGTTCCCCGAACCGATGTGTGGAGGATTTTGTCAGCACTGATGCTGCTGTTGAGTATTTCACAGACTTACTACACTCGGCGGCACTGCAGAGTATTCCGAGAACAGCTGGTCACTTTCCTTGCCGTCCAGTTCCCTGGTGGACTGATGAGTGTGCTTCTGCTGTTCGGGCTAAACGTGCTGCTTTCTCCCGACTTCGTCGTCACCGAGGTGACCCTGGTTACTTAGCGGCATATAGGAGGGCCCGAGCTCATGCCCGGCGGGTTATGAAGGAGGCTAGGAGGAAGTCTTGGGCATCATTTGTTTCTTCAATTTCTTCACAGACTCCTCTCACAAAAGTGTGGAAACGGGTGAGGAAGATTTCAGGGAAATTTCCCGTTCCCTCTCCTCCTGTTTTATCTCATGCAGGTGTGGTGGTGGCTCATTCTTCGTCTGTTGCCGAGATATTTGCAGCTCATTTTGCTAATGTCTCTAGGAAGGACACCTCATCCCCGTCGGCACGCCGCCGACGGCACCTGGAATCTTTGGGCATTAGTTTTCCATCTACTGCGGAGGAGTCATATAATGTTGCTTTTTCTGCTTCTGAACTTCAGACGGCATTGTCGCAGTGTCGCGACTCATCTCGAGGCTTGGATGATGTCCCATATGCCTTCTTACACCACTTGCCTGATGCAGCCCTTCATTTTCTGTTGTCACTGTATAACAGAATTTGGTGCAATGGTGGGTTTCCGACCTCATGGAGTGTTGCTGTGGTTCTCCCCATCCCTAAGCTGGGTAAGGATCACTTGCAGGCCACTAATTATCGCCCTATCTCGCTGACATCTTGCCTTTGTAAGGTTCTCGAAAAGATGGTGAATAGTCGGCTCGTGTGGTACTTAGAGAAGGGTGGTTACTTGTCTCCAGTCCAGTGTGGGTTTCGGAAGATGCGGTCGACCACAGATGCTCTCCTTTCTTTAGAATCTTCCATCTGCCAGGCTTTAGCAACTAACCAGCATCATATCACAGTGTTCTTTGATTTGGAGAAAGCGTACTACACTTCCTGGCGTCATGGTATATTGCAATCTCTTTATGAGTTTGGTCTCCGTGGGCAACTCCCCACTTTTATTTGGGAGTTTTTATCTAATCGTTTTATTCAGGTCCGAGTCAGGAGTGAGCTGTCTACTTCACGTCCCCTTGAGGATGGTGTGCCACAAGGAAGCATACTAAGTGTTACCCTTTTTGCAGTGGCAATTAACAGCGTTATTTCTGTGCTCCTTGATGGTGTTCGTGGCTCTCTCTATGTTGACGATTTATCAATCTCTGTCACTGCCTCACGGATGTCAATGGCAGAAAGGAGGATGCAGATGGCTCTCAACCGTGTCTCTAGATGGGCTGATGAACGAGGTTTTCGATTTTCCTTCAAGAAGACCGTTGCCATGCATTTTTGCCGCGTTCGTGGAGGCCACCCTGACCCAAACCTTTTTTTAGATAGGCGTCGTATTTCGTGTTTAAAGGAAACCCGGTTTTTAGGGCTGATTTTTGACAGCCGGTTGACTTGGGTCCCTCACTTCAGGTACGTAAAAGCTGAGTGTCTCAGAGCATTGGATCTCTTGAAAGTTTTAGCGCACACATACTGGGGAGATGATCACAAGACCCTCCTCCTCTTGCATCAGTCTCTGATTTTATCAAAACTTCATTATGGATGTGAAGTTTATTCCTCTACCTCAGAAGCCCGGCTTCGTATTTTAGATTCCATACATCATGCTGGTGTTCGTCTCGCCACTGGGGCATTCCGATCTTCCCCGATTTCGAGTTTGTTGGCTGATGCTGGTGTCCTTCCTCTAGACTTGCTCCGCTCTTCCCTTTTGATGAGATGTTGGTATCGCTTATTTCATCTCCCAGACTCTGTGCCCTTTGTCAAGGTCTCTCAAGATTCTCGGTCACCTATTTTTGCCACTCGGCCATCCTTTCCAAAGCCCTTTGGTTTCAGGGTGCAGTCAATTATGTCAAGCTTCTCTGTTACTTCTGTGCCGATCACTCCCCATCGTGTCCCGAGGGTAGGCTACTGGCTTCTCCCCAGGGTGACATTTTGTCGTTTCTTCTCATCCAGTAAGGCCTCCCTTCCTTCTCAGGTTTTATTTTCTCTGTTTTTAGAGCATGCCTCTTCTCATGGGGACTCCATACCAGTTTATACTGATGGATCTAAGTCTGATGTGGGTGTGGGCTTTGGTGTGGTGTTTCCCACCTTCTGTCGAGGTGGGAGCCTCCCTGTGACTGCTTCTGTTTTTACAGCTGAGCTGACTGCTATTTTATTTGCCCTTCAGATTCTCTTCACTCTCCCCCACACTGCTTTTATTGTTTTTAGTGACTCACGAAGTGCTCTTTCTGCAATGGAGTCTTTTAATCCCTCTCATCCTTTGGTTTTATCCATTTTAGAGTGGCTTTTCCTTTTAGGGCGTCGTGGACGTCGTGTAGATTTCTGTTGGGTTCCAGCTAATGTAAGAGTGGCAGGGAATGAACGAGCTGATCAGCTGGCCAAGGCGGCAGCGGCTCGTCCCCCTCTTGCACAGTCCCCTCTGTATCGTCTGCCTGCTGCAGATATGCGCTCCTTTATTGCCTTCAGGGTTTGGTGCTGTTGGCAGGAGCATTGGGATGCTGTGGGTGCCAATAAGTTGCGCTCGATTTGCCAGAAGGTGGGCTCATTCAGTTACCAGGGCTTCCCTCGTCAATGGGAGACTGCTTTGTGCCGCCTCCGCATTGGCCACACCCGTTTCTCTCACGGTTTTTTAATGGAGAGGGCTCCTCCTCCATTCTGTGATGACTGTCTGGTTCCCTTGACTGTTCGGCACCTGTTGGTGGAGTGTCCTAGTCTTGAGGATTTGCGGCGTCGGTTCCTCTCTGACCACCAAACGGATGGTGGTGTGTATCATCTTTCCTCCGTGCTTGGGGAAGAGGGGCAACCCTCTCCTTTGTGAAGGAGGCAGGACTTCTTAAGGATATTTAGAATTTCTCCTTTTTGATTGTGTGGCTTATCCTGTTTTTTGTTTTTTGTTTTTTACTTCTTTGTTATACGGCGGCATATGACCCTGGCAGTTGCTCCGACATGATTATTATTAAAAAAAAAAAAAAAAAAATTATTACCTAAGAGTGGATGTTTTGTACAACTTATTATAAAGGAAGCCCATGATTCCACTCTCCATGGAGGTGTACCGCAGACCTTAGCCCAAATTCGGGAAAGGTACGGGATTCCTAAGGGTAGACAGGGTATTAAAAAATATCTCAAAAACTGCATCATTTGTAGGAGGTATCAGCAGCGACCTTATATCTACCCAAGACCACCAGCCCTACCGAAGGATAGGGTGAACATAAGTCGGCCCTTCCATATAACAGGAGTGGACTACACAGGGGCTATAACTGTTACGGGTGAGGAAACTCCCCATAAAGCTTACATTTGTTTATTTACTTGTGCCTACACAAGGGCAGTCCATCTAGAATTAGCGGAAGACCTAAGCTCAGAGACATTCCTCAATGTCTTTCGCAGATTTGTCGCTAGAAGGTCTTGTCCTGGCAAGTTAATAAGCGACAATGGAACTAATTTCGTTGGAGCAGCACCTTTACTGTTGAACATAATGAACGACCCAAAGATTAAGTCGGCTCTGGGAATCCGAAATTGTATTTGGCAGTTCACAGCTCCAAGAGCTCCATGGCAAAATGGATTTACCGAAAGAATGATTGGTATTGTCAAGAACTGCCTGAGGAAAACATTACATAGAACTAAGATCACGAGAGAAGATTTAAGAACAGTAATAACTGAAATTGAAACCAGGATTAATAATAGACACACGACTTATCAAAATGACACTAGCGACTCGCTACATGCTTTAACACCGGCTCACATATTATATGACAGGAATCTTCATCCGATGCCTTGTGTGGATATCCAGGAAGAAGTTGATGATCCTAACATAGAAAATAATGATTTAGGACAACATCTGCGGGAGGGATATCAACGTCTGAAAAGGGTGCTGGATACTTGGAATAGACATTTTAGCGAAGAGTATCTTTTGACCCTACGCGAGAGGTTTTATGGAGCTCAAGCTGCCAGCAACAAATTAGTTATTAACATAGGAGATGTGGTCTTAGTGAAGACTGAACAGCCAAGATCCCAGTGGCCATTAGCTAAAGTGATCACACACCCAGATTCTGAAGGGGTGCTGAGACTCGTAAAAATAAAATGCAGGGGACATACCAGTATAAAAATTATTGATAAACTGGTACCCCTTGAGGTAGCAGCCACTCCAGATCCAGAGGATGGTGAAGATCAAATGGGTCAAGAGGCGCAACCTAGAAGGGCCACAGCACAGCGTTCTCGAGAACTATGGAGGGAACTCTTGGCCAAAGGTCATATTACATGATACAACGTATCATTTTCCGCCCGCCCCAAAACTGTGGGAAATATTTTCCTCCGTTGTTAATTGTTCAAGAGGATTTAATAACCCAGAAATTACGTTCTCTTTAATAATTCTTGTTATTGATGAATTAAATGCTACTGCATTTAACCCACGTGGACAACTATACATTGTAAATACATGTAATTATATGGTATTTTCCACTGACCTAAACTGCGTCTGCGCGTTAGATGACGTGGCAAGAAGGGAAAGATTCTCCTGTTTAGCAGATGCGGAATTAAGATATTTACACAGTTAAAGGGAATATTTGGTCTAACTTTAGTTTAAGTAAAACTAAGATTAATTTGTTAGATTTACCCTGTACATATCAAGATGTAATTTAACTCTATTTAGTACTGTAAATAATTAAAAGTTGGCACCCTACCATTCTATGAGGGAGGTAGAACTGCCGCACACCACACTCTGCTCCCAAACCTTGTGGAGTTAACACTCTGTTGCTAGTCACTCTCAAGCTAACACGGTTGTATATACGCACCATAAGGACGCTTGCTTGCTCAAGCAATTACACTAAGCAGCCTCATCGTCATCGGTTAACAATCACTCCCTCTTCACTAGCTAAGTTACCCTTACGAATTGGCCAATTCAAGAGGGGGTTTACCTATGACACAGAAGAGAAATAGTTATTGTAGGTGCGTTAAGGTTAAGTTACGTTTCGCTTAACTCTATGAGACTTGTTTGATTTACTTAAGAACAACTTTATAGACGAGTAACGACCTACAAGTTGTTTATTAGTAAATACCAGAAATTTCTTACATAGCGGTGCCCCGGCAGGGATACCGACTTGTATACATTAAATATTTTTCACATTTTCGTGCCCAGAAAGAGGGCCCGATTTGTTTACTAGAACTATTAAACATTTTTCACATTTTTGGTGTCCCAACCGAGTGAGTAAAACCGATGTGTGCCGAAGCGCTGAATGTGTTTAAAATTGCTTTTGTGGTCACAGTTTACTGCCACGTTCGGTTGAAGTGGAAGACGTGGACGTACGTGTCTATAGAGCTCCGGGAGGAAAGGCAAGCTCTTTCTCTGAAGATGAAAGGCTGAATGCCGTACTGGACTGGGAGCATGATCGTACGGTCCTGTTCCTTGGAGGAAATGATATCCATGAGGACGTGGAGGTCAATTAAATAGTGGAGAATATTTTAGCAGTGGTAGGAGCCATAGAGGGCTCTTGTAAATCCTCAGTAGCCATAACCCTCCTCGAGCCAAGGAACCTGCCATATGGCTCTCCAGTTTGTTACGGAACGTTTAAATTACTTAGCAGAGCTGTAAACCGAACGTTGACGGATCAGGAAGGGAAGGGATTTCATACATTTTATTGACAATCCCTTCCAAGCAATGTTGGAAGCTGATGATATACACTGGAACCGTCATGGTAGGGAAGCGGTTCTGCAGAAATTTATAAATTATTTAGAACATAAGAAAGAAGAGTTCTATGCTGTACAAGCTATGGGTGGGCTATGGAGTATTGAGTTAATTAATTCTGCGCTCGGGGAATATGGGTGTTTTGGCAATTGAGTGTGGGGATGAAATAGAACCTTGGAGCTTTAATAACCCTGGGGGATAGGTTGAAATTATAGATCTAATCCCTACACTCCTCAAAATTAAATGAAGTAGCTGAGCTGTAATGAATATTACGAAATTGGGAGAGGGGATAATTTGCACAATGAGAACTTAATCCCGACCCTCTTCAAAATTTAAAATAATCAAATCATTACTAAGTTGAGGTAAATTTGTGGTTGGAATTCATAACTAAATTATCAAATTAGAACTCCGTCAACATGTCTGTTTCTGTATTGCAAAGATCTTCTAGTAGTAAGGCAGGATAGGTAACTAGAGCCATAAACGATTATAACCAGTCGTTGGACCAAGTACCTCTGTCCAAGGAGAGAATTAATAGTCTCCTAAATATCCTGAAAGATCGATGGAATAAGTACGAAGAGAGTTACTTAACTTTAGAAGCGGCTATAGTAAAGGCTGAGAATAAGGAACTCTTAGAGTCAGAAACTACGAAGTTTGAAAACAAATTAGAAGAATACTTAACTGTAGTAAAGACACTAAGAGTCAAAATTAGCTGACACTGCCGCGGAAACACAAGTTGTGGCACAGCAGAGTAGAGCTGTGTTACCACAAATAACGCTTCCGAAGTTTGATGGGGAACAGAACTGGAAATCCTTTTGGGATAAGTTCAAATATTTGGTACACGACAGAACAGGTCTCCCCAAAGTCACCAAACTTATGTATTTGTTAGGACAGGTCAAAGGAACACCATATCAACTGATAAAAGAATTACCAGTAGAAGAAAATAATTATGAGGTGGCTTTGACCATCTTTAGACAAAATTACGAAGACAGGGAGCAAGTTATAAATCAATTATTGAGGGCTCTAATAGAATTACCCACGCCTAAACACGATTTTCATTCCTTGCATAATTTTAGAATTGCAATAAGTTGTAAATATATTAAGACATCAGACTGGGTGCTTTCAAGAATTGTGTCCTTAAAGCTACCACCAAAAACCAAGGATGCTTTGTATGGTAGGTACCAGAAGGATAATTTCTCCAGTGAAGAGATTGAGGAAGGCTTGATGCAACTCTGTGAACATTTGTAGGGAACATTAAACACCACTGAAATCAAACAGAAGACTGAAGTAAAGAAAAAACCCACTAACCAACTGGTTGGGAAAGTTAAGTCAGAGAAGACTAAGTATGTGCCTAAAGAAGAGACAGGTACTTTCCTTAGCTCCACAAAGAAAACTATTAAAGATAAGGAATAGACATGCAGAGGATATTAAGGAAGTAAAACCTTCCATGGTAAAAGACAGGAAAGTTTGTGTATTTTGTGGTGAGCGACATTCCAGTGTATCTTGTCAACAGTACCCTGATTATGCTTCTAGAGTAGGGAAGCGTCAGGAACTGGGGTGTTGTATAATCTGTATGACCTCCGAACATACTGCCGCGGACTGTAAGACTAAATTAAATCTTTGCTTAAAATGCAAAAAAGATCATCATAGTGCTTTATGCCCTAGGATGAAAATTAAGGTTCCTAAACGTGCAAGCGTCAATATGACAATTGCAAAAGGGAATGCTACATTAATAATGCCAACTGCAGTACCAATAGCAGATGTGAAAGTATTGTTTGAGAATAGAAACTAATTAGTATGTACCCTGTTTGATACCGGTGCTCAGAAAACTTTCATTTCTGCAGACATTGTGGAGAAATTAAAGTTACCAGTTATCGGCAAGGTAAATCTAGCCATTACAGGATTCTTAACAACTAAGAAAGCTTAGTCTTTTGACTTAGTTAGACCTGTAATACAATTAGGCAGATATAAATGCCCTATAACAGCAGCTGTGCTTGATACTATGGAGACAAGTATATACATAAAGGGATTGAAGGAAACCTCTGATCATCTACAAAACTCAGGGATAAAGTTGGCTAAACGGAGTGTGGAATCAGATACTGTGGGTCCCATAAAAATGATAATTGGTTCTGATTATTGTGGAAGATTCCTACATAGGACTTTCAAAAGGAATAAAGTACAGTTGTTCAAGAGTCCAGGAAGTAACCTTATTATGGGTCAGTTGTCTTTTCCAAAACAAGTTAAATTTAATGAGAGGCCAAACTAGTAGACTCAGTGTTTGTTACCCCCACACAGTCATTGATGGTGGCTAGAATAGGTGCAGAATTAGAACCTACTCAGATAAATGACTTCTTGGATGAAAATATTGAACCTGTACACAAACTCCCCGCTGAGGGGGGTCACCTTGACGTGGTGGCGGGGCTTGAAGCGTGGCTGGCAGTGCCACCTACTTTGGAGGCATGCCTACCTTAGTAGGGTTCGGCATTTGTCAGTGTCGTGGACCAAGCACCCCCTATATCATTGGTGGAGGAGGCCTGCTGGTGATGTTAGTGCCTGCCCACTTGCCATCTAGGGCAGGACTGTTGCCTCCCCACGTGTTTGCCGTGAGTGACGTCCCGTAATGCTGGGAGACGGGAGTCCTGGAGGTTGAGCGATGCTGCATGGTGCGCCCTGCAGCTAGCAATACACCTCTTTGGTCCCTTATTCTGGCTAGACGGGCGGCCTGGTTGGGCCCGACCAGGTCAATAGGCTGGTCATGCGTTGGCTAAGGTCAAGTGGGCACTGGGGGACCTGGTGGCTCCTATCGTCCTGGAGTCACCCTTGCCCAGGTCCCCCAGTGGTTACCTGCATATACTCTCCCACTACCTCTGGGGTCACCAGTGGTGTTATCCCTGGCTTTTGACCTCCCCTTATTGGCCTCCATAGTGGGTGGAGGGGTGGGGGAATGAAGTTTATGTTGTTACATGAATGGCTTTTCTAGCTAATAACAATACTCATGATGAAGACGGAGCATCCGTCTCCGATCACTCATCCGATTCCACCTCACTAATTGCCACTCTGGAACCTTTCCAGGCCCCTGGCGGTTATCCTCCTCTGCCCCAGCGTTCTGCTGGATCAGGGAGGCAGTCACGTCGGGTTGGTGGGGCTCTGTGGCTAGGCCTAAAAGAGTCTGAGCCTGAGACCTTTGTAAAGTATATTGTTTTGAAATCTGCTGGGCAGTCAGTCTTGGACATTGATATTTTTCATCTCCACCGAGCCATAGTGTCTGCATGTGGGAAGGAACCAAAAATCTCAACACAGGGGGATGGAAGCATCCTGGTTGAGGTATCTTCCCCAGAAGAGAGCTCCCGCCTAATGGCTCTGATGTCCGTGTCTGGTTCTGATGTCTGCTGTATGCCACATGCTACATTTAACAGGTGTAAGGGAGTCATTTTTTCACGTAACCTACTCCGATATTCGGAGGCACGGCTGTTAGAGGAATTGCAATCATCTGAGGTGGTTAAAGTTGAGCATCTTCAAAAGAAAATAGATGGGGTCCTGACCCCTACTCCTACCTTGTTCCTGACCTTTGATAGGTTAACTTTGCCTGCGTCAGTGAAACTCGCTTGGCTGTCCCTTCCAGTGAAGCTGTATGTGCCAACCCCAAAGCGATGTTTCCACTGTCAGGGTTATGGCCATGTTAACCGCTTCTGGCACAGAGCACAGGCTGGCCTTCCTGGTGTATGTGTTTCCTGTGGCGGACCAAGCCATACCAATGACTGTCCAGGGCCCCTTAAATGCTATCATTGTGGGGGTCCTCATGCCTGGAAAAGGAGATTTTGTCTATTAGAACAACTGAGAGGGTTTCATTTCCTGAAGCTAAGAAGAGAGCCCAGACTCGCTTTTTCCAGCCGGGAGTTACTTATGCTGCTGTCCTTTCTGGAATGTCGGTGCGGCGCCCTGTATCTCAGAGGAAGCCTCAACCCATTCCAGTGCTCTCTCCTTCGACTAGTGATTTACAGATTGATGTCCCCAAGGGTAGTACTGTTTGTGAGACTGAACCTCGCCCACCTTCTAAACTTGCAGTTTCTCCCCACATTTCCGTGGCTGACTTCTTGCACAATTCTGTTGTGGTGGCAGATGTCCACACCGACCGAACTCCTTCTCCTGTCTTACCCAGTGTGACCGAGGCTCCATCTGTACCTAGCAAACGCCAATGTTGTTCGTCAGAGTCCTCTGAGACAAAGGACCGACCACCTAAGGTCTCTGTTGTCGACCCTCGTGTCGACCCCTCTCCTGTTCCCTCTGCCCTGCAGGCTGGGGAATTTAGCCAGGTGACAACTGAAGCTGATGGTCCACATATGGTTCACTCCCAACTTGGGGAAGTTGTTGGACAAATTGTTGGCGCTTCAGTTCTAAAGCATACGATGCCATCCTCCAATTATTCAAGTTCTGTGGACTCTACTTCCACATCTGGGACTTCTGGTGGGGGCACTGCCCGACCCACACCTCCAAAGGCACCCCCTAAGCCACCTTCCAAACAAACTGGTATGCCCACTCCAAGAAGGACTTTGGTAAAACATCCTTCCTCGTCCTCTCGTTTGCCCACAGATGTTCGACAGAGGGTGCGGGTTTCTGGTGCTGGGCAGGCCCCTGCGAAGGGTCTTCATAAGCATCAATCCAAACCCTCTCACTTGTTACGTGTACAGTCCCGCACTTAGTCATCATTCCTCCATTATGGGTTCTATCATCCAGTGGAACTGTCAGGGTTTATGTGCTAACTATGAGGAACTTTGTCATCTTGTTTCTCAATTTACTCCTCTGTGCAAGTGCATCCAGCAGACCATGGTAGGTGATGCTGTTCCTTCTGGCTACCATGCCTTTTATTCAGATCATGTGCCGGGTCAAGGTCGTCATGGAGGTGCTGCTATCTTCCTTCGCGAGGATATTCCATACAGTCATATGGACATCTCTACTCCCCTGCAGGCTGTTGCTGTCCGGATGTTTTTACATCGGCAGTATACAGTTTGCAGTCTTTATCTACCTCCCAGTGTTGTTGTTGAAAGGGCGGATCTGGAATGCCTTATTCGTGGCCTTCCTTCTCCCTTTTTGTTACTAGGAGATATGAATGGACACCATCCACTGTGGGGAAACAGTGAGGCCAACCCTCGGGGTATCATGCTGGCCTCTTTAGTGGAAGATGAGGGGTTGGGCATTTTCAATGCTGATAAAATGACTTATTTCCATAGCCAGACTGGAATTTTTACTGCCATTGATTTATCTTTATGCTCAGCTGATGCAGTTTTAGATTTTATCTGGGATGTGTTGCCAGACCTATATGGCAGTGACCATTTTCCCTTACTTTTAACTGCTAGTGCAGGTGGACCTCAGCCACGTCTTCCTCGATGGCTTCTGGGTAAGGCTGACTGGCCACGTTTCAGGGAATTAAGTTCCACTTCCCTTTCTGTCAATGAGTTTGGCTGTCTTACTGAGGTAGTGTCATATTTCACTGACGTGTTGCACTCACCAGCTCTTTTAACTATTCCAAGAACTAAAGGTCGGTTTCCTAAACGTCCGGTTCCTTGGTGGAACTCTGAGT
>NC_136991.1:19562156-19716977 GCF_032717465.1 Coenobita brevimanus | reverse complement strand
AATGGTGGATCTTTCATGGCGAAAACCGTATTGTCTATCACTAATTAAGTTGTTGGATTCAAGATGTTTAACAATGTGCTTATTAATTAGAGTTTCAAATACCTTACCAAGATGTGATTCCTGTTGGTCGGTAATCAGAGGGGCCAGAGGAAGTTCTTATCTTTGGAATTTGATGGATATTGCCTTCTTTCCATGAATTTGGGAATGAAGAAGTACAGTTACCTCCACTTCTAACTAGTACAGCGGGTAGTGTGCTTGGTGAAATGTGGCACCATTGTGTTTGCTTACATCATTGTATTAGTAAGTGAATGGGCAGACCCGCCAGAGCTTCCCCTCCGCTACAGTATCTAGTACCAACAGAAACAATGTTCTATCAAGTTATATTCTGTCTACAAATACAAGTGTTTGCCACGTATGTATGATGGAAGGTAGAGAGAAAAGCAAATAGTAATGCCATTGGCTCCCATTCTTTCTCTGGCAGGAGATGACTGTGAGGCGAGGTGGAACGGAGGGGAGGGGGGACAGGTGGTGGGGGCTCATGTACCGAAACTTTGTCGTGTTTCGTTTAGAAAGATGAATGGTGTGATTATACAGATGTTCTTAGGTGATCTGTAACTCCGTATGTAATAACCTGCAATAGATGAGTGTTGAAGTCTTAATGTTCATCATACAGTGTGGTGAACAACTGAAGCTGAGCATAAATGTTATAATGACGTTGTGGCTGGTGTCTCGAAACGTGGTTCACCTGAGTCTAGTGAGTGTGCAACTCAGCTGCTGTAACATTTTTGTTGCTGAATCAGGAGGCCACAAATGATTCATAACAGTGCATGTGACACAACGGTCATGCTATGTTGTGCATCATGCAGTCTGTTTTACTGTGAGAAAAAACAATCATTGTTTTTGCAAACCATAGCATAAGTAGATGTCCTGTTGCATAAGATTATAGCTACTTTGAGTGTTGGACAGCTATTGGCTTATTGGGCGAAAATGTTGTGCAGTCGTCATACTGATGGATCACGCGGAGGTAATGAGGTACTGTATTTGCATAATGAATGGATATCTTGTTTTATAATAATTGAAATAACGGTGTTACAGATGTTCAGTCCAAAAATGATGTCGCTTTCTTCGAGGTGATATTTCATCAGTCTGGATAACTGTGACACAACATCCACAAACACTGATCATCGTATATTATACTCCCTTGATAACATTCATACATTAGTTTTCATACAAGTATTACACATTCAGGCCCTCCTTAGCCTTAGACGCATTATACTATTTAGTCATGAGTCTACACTCACACACTGTTCATTCAGAGGGACCAATATTCCCGTTAACATGCATGTCTGTCCGTTGTCTGCCATTCTAACACAAGGTTTTGGTATGTGGCCACGGCTACACACAATATATCGGTGGCGTGGTGCTGCTGGGAGAGTAAAATTGCATAATTATATATATATATATATATATATATATATATATATATATATATATATATATATATATATGTATATATATATATATATATATATATATATATATATATATATATATATATATATATATGTATATATATTAGTAGAATAAAGGCATGAAAAACAAATGAATAAAAAAAATTTCATACACCAGATTAGTGGTGTCCTCTGTTCATAAAATATCTGAAACAGTTAGACTTGAACAGTTGTGGGTTGGAAATTTAGAGGAAACAACTTTGGGTAAGCGAGTTCCAGAGAGATGCAGTTCGGGGGAATGAAAGAATTCTGATAAGCAGATGTTCTGCAGTATGGCTGAGTGACATTCCAGTCATGAGCTCTACCAGATGCCCGTGTACCACAAGGCATGGAGAGGTGGCACCATGGACGCAACTTCGTCTGAGCATTTGCCATAAAAATATCTGTAAAATACTGCAAGGGGGGCAACATTCCTTCTTACTTGCAGGGTTGTTAATAATTCTAACAACTTTGCTCTGAATTATGTCAAGTTGTTTTAATGCAACCTCTCCACATCCATTCCCCAAGGGTGAGCAATACCCAAGCTGAGAGTGCACACTGACTCTTATAAATTACAGCTAACTGCTCATCAGTGAAGAAGTTGCGGACTCTGTACAATAATCCAAGCTTTCTTGAGGCGGTTTTAGCAAGTAATCTAACATGAGAGGTCCAGCTGAGGGCATTGTTAAGTGAGATGCTAAGAATTTCAATACTTTTGGAGATGGAAATATTAGTAGCACTGAAGGTAATGTACGAATCTGGCAATATCTGTCTATTAGTAAATTGTATATATTTAGTGTTACTAGCATTGAATGAGACAAGATTGTTTTGTCCCCATTAATTGATCGTAGATAGGTCTTGATTTATGGAGATGGCTGTACTGAGTTGAGAGGTAGAGGTATTAGACTTTGTAAATGGGTGTCTGAGTGTGAATGAACTATGTAGTGTTCAGTCATCTGCGTATGAGTGGATGGGATTGTGGGTGACATATAAGAAATCATTAATATGAACCAGGCATAGGGTTGGCGCCAGAACTGATCCCTGCAGCACGCCAGCGTTAATTGAGTGAAAATTGGAATATACATCATCTACATTTACTCTTATTTTCCTGTCACTAAGATATGAAGAAATCAAAGGAACAAAAGAAGTTGGTTCATAGCAAGGGAGTTTGGACAGCAGGGAACGGTGCCATACTCTGTCGAAAGCTTTAGAAATATCAAGGGCTACTGCATGAGTTTCTCCATTTAGATCAATTGATTGATGGATGGTATGAGTTAGAAGATTAAGTATGTCAATGGTGGATCTTTCATGGCGAAAACCGTATTGTCTATCACTAATTAAGTTGTTGGATTCAAGATGTTTAACAATGTGCTTATTAATTAGAGTTTCAAATACCTTACCAAGATGTGATTCCTGTTGGTCGGTAATCAGAGGGGCCAGAGGAAGTTCTTATCTTTGGAATTTGATGGATATTGCCTTCTTTCCATGAATTTGGGAATGAAGAAGTACAGTTACCTCCACTTCTAACTAGTACAGCGGGTAGTGTGCTTGGTGAAATGTGGCACCATTGTGTTTGT
The DNA here is from genome assembly GCF_032717465.1 of Coenobita brevimanus. Lineage (NCBI taxonomy): Eukaryota > Metazoa > Arthropoda > Malacostraca > Decapoda > Coenobitidae > Coenobita > Coenobita brevimanus. The sequence goes on along the minus strand of NC_136991.1, from coordinate 19,713,910 downwards.
TTACATCATTGTATTAGTAAGTGAATGGGCAGACCCGCCAGAGCTTCCCCTCCGGTACAGTATCTAGTACCAACAGAAACAATGTTCTATCAAGTTATATTCTGTCTACAAATACAAGTGTTTGCCACGTATGTATGATGGAAGGTAGAGAGAAAAGCAAATAGTAATGCCATTGGCTCCCATTCTTTCTCTGGCAGGAGATGACTGTGAGGCGAGGTGGAACGGAGGGGAGGGGGGACAGGTGGTGGGGGCTCATGTACCGAAACTTTGTCGTGTTTCGTTTAGAAAGATGAATGGTGTGATTATACAGATGTTCTTAGGTGATCTGTAACTCCACGTATGTAATAACCTGCCAATAGATGGAAGTGTTGAAGTCTTAATGTTCATCATACAGTGTGGTGAACAACTGAAGCTGAGCATAAATGTTATAATGACGTTGTGGCTGGTGTCTCGAAACGTGGTTCACCTGAGTCTAGTGAGTGTGCAACTCAGCTGCTGTAACATTTTTGTTGCTGAATCAGGGAGGCCACAAATGATTCATAACAGTGCATGTGACACAACGGTCATGCTATGTTGTGCATCATGCAGTCTGTTTTTACTGTGAGAGAAAAACAATCATTGTTTTTGCAAACCATAGCATATACAAGTAGATGTCCTGTTGCATAAGATTATAGCTACTTTGAGTTATTTGGACAGCTATTGGCTTATTGGGCGAAAATGTTGTGCAGTCGTCATACTGATGGATCACGCGGAGGTAATGAGGTACTGTATTTGCATAATGAATGGATATCTTGTTTTATAATAATTGAAACTAACGGTGTTACAGATGTTTCAGTCCAAAAATGATGTCGCTTTCTTCGAGGTGATATTTCATCGAGTCTGGATAGCTTCTTGACACACAACATCCACAAACACTGATCATCGTATATTATACTCCCTTTATAACATTCATACATTAGTTTTCATAACAAGTATTACACATTCAGGCCCTCGCTTAGCTTTAGACGCATTTCATACTATTTAGTCATGAGTCTACACTCACACACTGTTCATTCAGAGGGACCAACTATTCCCGTTAACATGCATGTCTGTCCGTTGTCTGCCATTCTAACACAAGGTTTGAAGTTATGTGGCCACGGCTACACACAATATATCGGTGGCGTGGTGCTGCTGGGAGAGTAAAAATTGCATAATTATATATATATATATATATATATATATATATATATATATATATATATATATATATATATATATATATATGTATATATATATATATATATATATATATATATATATATATATATATATATATATATATATATATATATATATATATATATAAATATATATATACAACATCCTCATATTATGCAGCAGACGTGCTCGCGTAATAGGATTTCACGTACTAGGGCTACATAAACTAATAGGAATATTAACTTCTGGTTAGCACCCCCCTCTATCAATGACCTTTTTGAGTCGTTTGAGGGAAAATATCTAAGACATATAGAGTACAATACAGTACTTAAGATATAACTCAAATAACAAGAATATAGCTGCTCTCCTTAAACAAAGAAGACAAGAGGCTTGTTGGACATAAGAAGGAGTTCAAGGCAGGATGAGGCATTTAGTATGCACCCCCTTCACCACCTGCTGCACCACCTGATGCACCACCAGCCGCACCATCCGCCTCACCAATGTCCTCATGAACACTTTCACGAGCCACCTCACTTCCTTCATGAATACTTCAAAGTCTATTGATGACACTATTGACATCATCTTATCCCCTAGTTCCTCCCCAGGAATTGGCTCTGCAGAAGAAGACACCACTTCCTGAATTTATGGTGACCTTTGAATGTAATGGGTGATGAGGATGGCGCATAATGGAGAAGCAGGTGTCGATCTCAGGGTTCACACTGAAAAACACCGGTTTGGGGCATTTTTTTCCTGCCGCCTCGTATCGTGTGGGTGTGACTCGCATACTCTGTTTAGGAAAATATTAAAAACAGGTTCTCGTGCCCTAGGAGTTTTGCGCAAAGATAGTAGTTAGATAGGTAGATAGATAGATTGACAGATATCTATCTATCTATCTCTGTGTATATATAATATATATATATATATATATATATATATATATATATATATATATATGGGTCGTTTGCACAGGGCCCACCTGGTCGTCATCAAGCGACTGTGCCACCTCCAGTGTTGCGGCGCTGTAAATCTGCTCGTCAGTGAAGTAAAATATTCTTTGCAATATTAGGGGACTTCATGCCAACATTAACTCTGTTCAAAATTTCCTCCAGTTTCAATCCACTGATCTGCTATTTTTGACAGAGACACAAGTAAGCTCCACCTCTGATTAGCTAGATTTAATTTTCTTGGTTATATCTTGATTCAAAACTTGAGACCCAAAGGAGGCGTATGTTGCCTTGCTAAATCAGAAATTGCCCCGGAGGTGATTACTAAATTTAATTGTCCTTATTTTGACTATTCCATACACAAATTATATTCTTTTGGTAAAATTAAGTATTTCTGTTGTGCTTATCGTTCCCCTAATTCTCCTCCAGAGCCGAGTTTATTTGACTCTCTGTCTTCACAACTAAGTGTCCTGAACATTAGTACTGCATCAGAAATTACTATCCCTGATGATTTTAATATCCATAATGTTGAATGGCTCACTTACTCAGCCAGAACTGATGACTCTGGTCTTGATTTGCAGACTCATTTAATCTCACCCAGTTAGTCTGTCAACCCACCCGTGTACCAGACAAGCCCAATCAAAATCCCCACCTATTGGACTTGTTTCTAATAGCCAATTCATATAATTATAGTAATGAAGTGAAGTTCCCCCTTGGATCCTCTGATCATTGTCTGATTCAAGCCACCAGTTTAACACCTACCACACCCTCCTGCTCTGAACCTGTCGTGGTGACTAATTGGCACTATGACAGGGCAGACTGGGAAGGACTCCATATTTTTTTCATGGATGTTCCTTGGACCTCCTTTTTCTCCCAATATGTAAATTCCACATTGGACCACATACAGGATTTCATTACAGTTACAGAAAAAGATGTAATTCTCCTAAATGGTTTGACCACAATTGTGCTAGAGTAACAGAACATAAAACAATAGCCTATAATACTTATACAAGGACCAAAGAAGCCTTTAACTATTATAGAAATATCAGAAACAATGCTAAAACTATCATCAATCTTTCTAAGTCAAACTTTCTGCATAGACAAGCTAACAAACTACTAAACAACCCAAATGATAACAAAATATTCTGGTCAACCCTTAATTCATTCAAAACTAACTTCACTACCACCTCCTCCACTCCATCTTTACGGTCCCCCAGTGGAAATCTAGTAAGTGACCCACGTGGAAAAGCCAAACTTCTAGTTGACACTTTTTCAACAAGCTCAACTCTAAATGCAGAAAATCACAATATTCCTGTACTTGATTTTGATTCCCCTCAATACCTCCTTTCATGTTTCACACCAGATACGTACAAGCTGTATTACAGAATCTCTCAGCAGACAAAGGTACTGGTCCAGATGAAATTCCTTCAATAGTACTTAAAAATTGTTCCTCAGTGTTGGCTCCTGTATTAGCAAAATTTTTCCGCTTATGCATCCATACCTCACGCTTTCCAGCCTGTTGGATAGAAGCAAATATCCATCCTGTTCCTAAAAAGGGGGCAACTTCTGATCCATCAAACTATAGACCAATTGTAATAACTTCCATTCTTGGTAAAGTTTTTGAGACACTAATTAACAAACACATAATCAAGCATCTAGAAATCAATTAATTAATCAATGATCGGCAGTATGGATTTAGACAAGAACGTTCAACTGTAGACATTCTTTGCCTCCATACCCATCAGATTAACAAAACAATAGACCAGTACGGTGAAACACACACAGTAGCACTTGACATATCAAAAGCATTTGACAGAGAATGGCACTGGGCCTTATTGTCTAAGATGTCACTCTATGGCCTTGCATCACTGGTTCCTCTGTGTGTATTTTTTTTAACCTTCATAATAGAATAAGACGGGTCATGGTAGATGGTATTTATTCTCAGTTTCATTCCATAAATGCTGGCGTACCTCAGTCATCAGTTTTGGCGCCAACCCTCTTTCTCATTCATATAAATGACCTCCTATCTGTCACTCACAACCCAATACACTCTTATGCTGATGACTCGACCCTTCATAGTTCTTTCACATTTAGTACTTCCTTTACACAATATGATATTATAAATTCCCAAATAAACACAGCAATTTCTCTGAACCTGGACCTTTCTAAAATTAATCAATGGGGACAAACAAATCTGGTCTCATTTAATGCTCAGAAAACTAAATACATTAATTTCTCCAACAGAAAGAATCCCTCAGACTCTCACATAATTTTAAATGATGTCAATATTCCCATATCCACTACAGTTGATATCCTAGGTGTTACTCTAAACCCCAACCTAAGCTGGACAGCTTTTGTTAAATCCCTTGCTAAAAATGCTTCCAAAAAATTGGGACTTATGTACAGAGTTCGTGGGGTCTTCACCGACGAGCAGAAGGCCACAATATACAAAAGTCATGTGCATTCTCAGACTAAATTCTGTTCACCACTGTGGAGTGGATGTGGAGCGGTTGCACTGAGGCACTTGGACAAAATTCAAAATAAAGCTATTAGATTAATCAATAATCATGCCATCACGGAGGACCTTCCTCCATTATCAGTACATAGAGATGTTGCTTCTTTAGCATTAGTTTATCGATATTTTTACCGTAAGTGCTCTGACGAATTAGCTTCAAATGTGCTTCCGCTTCACATTTTCTCCCGAAATTCTCAGGTAGCTGGGAGAGCCCATGAATTCACACTCTCTCCCCTGCAATGCAGAACTTCTGCTTCTAAAAACTCATTTATACCCAGAACTACTACTCTATGGAAGTCACTTCCTGGAAGTGTGTTTCCCAAAAACATTTAATCCACTTCAGTTCAAATGTAGTTGCTATAAATATTTTATGAATGGAGGATGCCATTAGGAACATGGACTTATTTTTTTCACTTTGTTTTTCCTTCCTCCATTCATTATGTATAATATATATATTATATATATATATATATATATATATATATATATATATATATATATATATATATATATATATATATGCATCAACCAATCCTACATTCCCCCATGAGGAGCGTAAGAGCCCGGGGCTAGGCAGATGGTCCCGACATTTAAGATGAGAGTGACCAGCCTCACTCATCCCTGAGTGGCATTACATGAGCAATCAACCCCAACCACCTCTTGGATATAAACCTTCACCGGCTGAATCCGATTGGAGTGCAATAATTACCCACTAAACCACCAGGCTCCAAAGTTTGGTTATATGGTTACCACCCAGCATAGTAAATGATTTCCTGGTGCACAGGAAACCATTTGGCTTGTCACTCAGTGTAGAGTCACCCACAGGCTGAAGGAAGTGGAAAAAATGAAGGAAAGAAAGTATGAAGAGGGAGTGTAAAGTCACCCGTAGGCAGAAGGACAAGGAAAGAATGAAGGAAAGAAAGGCAGAAGAGAATGGAAGGAAAGAAGGATGGAGAGGGAAGGGCAGACACCCGAGAGCAGCACTACATCGAGTGAGCGGATGGTGAGCGCCCGCACCTACCCCAATATACATATATATATATATATATATTTATATATATATGAAGCCTCTGTGGTACAGTGGTAGTGTGCGTTTTCGTACCCTGAAGAACGAGGGTTCGCGCCCCCTCCAGGGTTATAAAATATGGGACTGTTCTTCAGGCCACTTACTGCATTGGGGGAAACAAGGGTTGCTGTGGTTGAACCAGTGTTGTATACTATAAAGTATGCTTGCACCCAGTCGGCTTGCACAGGCCGATTACACTTGGTTCACAGACTACACACACATCTAAAGCCACTCCAACACTACAGTTATATTTACAAGCACTTCTCACCCTACATACTGTACAATCTTTACTAGACAGCCGAAGCCACTTGGTAGAAATTCAATGGCTGTTTCGTCCCCACTTCGGTCGGGATAGGACGGTCCTGCAGTGGACACTCAGATGCCTGATGAGATGAGATTTTAAATATATATATATATATATATATATATATATATATATATAGATAGATAGACAGACATATATATAGATAGATAGATATAGATAGATAGACAGATATATATAGATAGATAGACAGATATATATATATATATATAGATAGATAGCAAGATAGATATAGATATAGATAGATATAGATACATACCATGGGGGTAGGGTTTATTTTTCAAGAATACTCCCTCAGTATCCCAGCTTGTCGTAAAAGGCAACTAAAAGGGTTGGCGGAGGGTTAGTGCCCCTCCCCGGAAAACAACTAACTAAAAAAACAAACAATAAGCCTCGGACAAGGACTGACCAAACGATGACGACCAAGGACCGGACAAAGGACATGGTTATCGGAACGTGGAATGTAAGGGGAGCGAATGATGAGGTGAAAGAGAAAGAGATTGTCCATGTGCTTGAGGGTGCGAAAGTGGATGTATGTGGAATAACTGAAACAAAATGGAGAGGAGAAAGTGTGAGAGAATGGGAGTATGGATGGGGTATATGTGCAGGAGTAGGTGAGAATGAGAGGGCAAAGGAAGGAGTATGTATAGCTGTGAGTAAAAGCTGAAAGAGGAGCATAAGACAGTATGGATCAGTTGGGTCAAGGATTGTGTGGGTAAAGTTGAAAGTTGGAATACAAATGTGGGCGATTGTGTGTGTATGCGCCAACGCATTTTCGTGCTAGAAGAGTGAGAGAAGAGTTCTGGACAAATGTAGAAGTGTGCATGGAAAAGTTTGGAAGGCATGAGAAAGTGTTTTTGATTGGTGATATGAATGGTAAATGTGGGAATGTGAAGGTGGATGGAATAGTTGGTGAGTGGGGTGTGCCTGCTGAGATAGATGAGAAAGGGAGTGCGTTACCAGACATTTGTGCTGGGAGGGGGTTGGTGATAGCCAATACCCTCTTCAGGCATAAAATGACCCACAGGTATACATGGTGAGTGATGAGAAGGGTGGGTGGTGAACTGAATGAAAGGAAGGCAATGATTGATTATGTGTGTGTGGATGAAAGGATGCGAAGATGTGTAATGGATGCAAGGGTTTATAGAGGTTGGGGGAGTGGACTTTCTGATCACCACTTGGTGGTGGCCAGAATTAGAATTCAAGTAAGATGGAGGAATAGAAGAAGGGAAAGACGAGAGGAAGGAGTAGTTGCAAAGATAGTGGAAAGGTTACAAGAGGATGAGAAAAAGGCAGAGTATAAGAGAGAAGTGGAGGAACGATTGAGCAAATATGAATTGGAGCAGATGGGAGACGTGGAAGGTGTGTGTAGGATATTTACAGAAAAAATATGTGCAGCATGTGATGTGGTGTGTGGAAGGAAGAGAAGACGGAGGGGGGTGCAAGGAACAGTGTGGTGGATTGAAGAAGTGAAACAGGCTGTGGCACAAAAGAAGAAAGCATACAAAGAATGGATGAGAAATAGGAGCGTGGAAGAAGTTGAGAGGCGGAAGAGAGAGTTATATGTAGAAAGAAAGAGAGAGGTGAAAAGATTAGTAAGAGAGAGTAAGAAGAGAATGGATGAGGAATTTGGAAGGAATTTGAGTGTAAAGTGGAGGGACTGTAAGAAAATGTTCTGGAAAGAGGTGAAAAGAGTAAGACAGGGTGAAAGTGAAGTTAGCAGGAGAGTGAAAGATAAAAATGGTAGATTACTAGTGGAGAAGGGAGAAAAAGTGAGCACATGGAGAGAGTTGGCCTGCAGTCCTAACGGACCCAGGTTCAAATCCCAGCTGGGGCCGGGAACAGTTTAAGGATTTGAATCTCATTAAAGCAGACTTTACTGATCTACCACAAGACCCGCCGACATGTCGGAAAAATACCCCCGCTAATACCAGCACACCAGTCCTGCATGAGACAGCCCTAGCATGTATTCAATATGGACGGTGGGTGTTAGCGCCGAAGTGGTGACATGTAGAGGTGTATGGTATGAAGGAGGACTGCTGGTCCTTGATAACAGGCTGTGAAGCCTATGCCCAGAGTCAGACACATAAAAAAAAAAAAAAATAAGTGGCTGGGGAATGGCTGGGAGAAGGAGGGAGGTGAGAAGACAGGAAGAAAGCAGTAGGATAGAAGTTGTGGAAGCAATGAAGAAAGTTAAATCAGGGAAAACCCCAGGAATTGATGGAGTGTGTGGTGAAATGCTGAAGCATGGGGGAGAGATAGTAGTAGAATGGTTGTGGAAGATGTGCAGATTGGCCTGGGAGGAAGGTAGAGTCTCAGAGGACTGGAACCTTGTACAAAGGAAAAGGGGAAAAAGAAGTGTGTGGTAATCATAGGGGGATTTGTCTTCTTAGTATAATAGGAAAAGTGTATGGTAGGATACTTATTGACAGATTTAGAGAAAGAACAGAGAAATTAGTTGGAGAAGAACAGGCAGGCTTTAGGAAGGGAAGAGGTTGTGTAGATCAGATATTCATTCTTAGATCTTTAGTGGAAAAATTTCTAGAGAAGGGAAAGAAGTTGTATGTGGCTTTCATGGATTTGGAGAAAGCATATGACAGGGTGGATAGACAAGGATTGTGGAAAGTGTTAAGAATATATGGAGTACATGGGAAGTTGTTGAATGCTGTGAAGAGTATGTACGATGGTGTGAAGGCTGCAGTGCGTGTGGATGGTGAACTAAGTGAATTTTTCTCTTTGAAAGCTGGGTTGAAACAGGGATGTGTCATGTCTCCATAGTTGTTCAATATGTACATGGATGGGGTAATAAAAGAGGTACAAGGTAGGGTAGTGGATGTTGGAGTGGCCCTGGTGAGAGAGGATAGTGTTTGGAAACTCCCTGTACTGTTGTCTGCAGATGATACTGTGTTGTTGAGTGAAGACGAAGGGGAGCTGCAAGACTTGGTGGATGAGTTTGGGAGAGTGTGTAAGAAACGGAATCTAAAGGTGAATGTAGGGAAGAGTAAAGTGATGGTCTTTGAGAGAGGTGAAGTCAGTGAATGTACAGCGAGGTTGGATGGTGAGGAATTGGAAAATGCGAGTACGTTTAAGTACTTGGGTAGTGTGATGAGTAAGGATGGAGGTTTGGAGGGTGAAGTGCTTGAAAGGGTACAGCAGGGAAGAAAGGTTGCTGGTTCTTTGAAAGCAGTGATAAGAAACAGGGAAGTGAGCATGGAAGTGAAAAAGTTACTACATGACAGTATTGTGATACCAACTCTAACTTACGGAAGTGAAGCTTGGACGTTGTTGGAAGGACACAAGTCAAGAGTGAGAGCAGTGGAAATGAGTTATTTAAGAGGAGCCTGTGGAGTCACATGGAGAGACAGGTTGACGAATGAGGATAAAAAGGAGCGTTGTGGTGTGGATGTGGATGTGATAGGAAGCGTTATGAGGAACATACTGAGGTGGTTTGGCCATATGGAGTGGATGGAGGGTGAAAGACTGACGAAAAGAGTGTATGTGAGTGAGGTGGAGGGGGGAAGAGGGAGCGGGAGGCCGAGGATGAGATGGAGGGATGGGGTGGAGAGATATATGAGAGAGGGTGGTGTGAGTTGGGAGCAGGGCAGTGAAATGGTGGGGGACAGGGCGACTTGGAGGCGATTTGTTTGTGGCCACCCCAAACGGGATTGAGGCATCTGGCAATATATATATATATATATATATATATAGCCCGACACCCTAATCCCGCAAAGGGTGGCCACAGACAAAACGCCTCCAAGTCGCTCTGTCACCCACCATTTGACTACCCTCCCCCCAAGTCACTCCCCCCTCCCTCATATACCTCTCAACTCCATCCCTGCACCTCATCCTCGGTCTACTCCTCCCTCTCCTTCCCTCCACCTCACCTACTTACACCCTCTTAGTCAGTCTTTCATTCTCCATTTTCTCCACACGTCCAAACCACCGCAGTGCAGTGGCGTACCTGAAAGGGGGGCGGGGGGACTGTTTGAAACTGTCCCCCGGGACCCCAATTGAGGGGGGCCCCCCAATGCCTTAAAAATTTATAAGCTTTTTTATTAATATTTAAAAGTACATGTATTTATCATGCCGACGATCCTGGCTGAGATATTAGATAGGTTTTGAGACTGAGGGGGGCTAGGTTCTTTGCGGGGTCCCCCTCCAGGAGGGGGGGCCCCCAAATCTCTAGATACGCTCTTGCCGCAGTGTATTTCTCCTAATCTTCTCAACCACATGCACATCCACCCCACAACGTTCCTTCACTTCTTCATTCGTCAGCCTGTCCCTCCATGTCACTCCACATGCTCCACTCAAGTAACTCATTTCCACTGCTCTCAGTCTTGACTTGTTCCCCTCTTGCAAAGTCCACGCCTCGCTTCCATACATCAGGGTAGGCTCACAATATTATCACGCAGTGACTTCTTAACTTCCATACTCGCCTCCCTATTTCTCATCACTGCTTTCATTGAACCAACTGTCAGGTCTCCATATTATAATTACAAGTCATAATAGATAAATAGATAAATAGACTGACAGAGAGACAGATAGAAGCATGAAGTCAGATGATAAGGTATTGTGTCTGCGAGAATCGAGCAATGCTAAACATGACTACACACTCTTAACTCAAGGAATGCTTTATAGGCACACGACAGCGCCACGTGACCATACACACACATGCACACATACTCACACAGGTTTCTGGAACTTTCCAACCACAGTGTAACACACGTGACATGACCCCTGCTACACCAGAATTTAGGAGTCAAGAGGTCAGAAGGAGACAGGCCATAGAACAGGCAGATAGTAGGGAGAAGGGCTTAGCAACATGGGAGAGAGAGAGAGAGAGAGAGAGAGAGAGAGAAAGCGAGACAGGAGGTAGCTCGCGGGACTCTACTTAACTTCACTCGTGTGTGAGAGACTTTGTTAATATTTCCAAGACAAATAAAAATAGTCCCATACTATTCTTTACCTCTCCTGTCATTGCATGACAAATGGGAAAGAAGATGATCTACTTACAAAGCAACCCAAGTATAACAACCGCTCGTCCACAAGTCTAATATATATATAACTTCTCTACAAGTTCCTTTTTGTGACATTTGGTGGCAGCGAACATATACGAACCTCGTCTACGAATCAACAGTGAATTCCTACAAAATATCAAGACTGAAAACAAAAAAATACCTCACACAACCAACAACTCACAACCAGCTCCTGACAGTTCTCACCAACCCCCCCTCTGTCTCCACGATCATCACGCTGATGTAGGGGTGAAGCGGTCACAGGATGCCTTGCAAGTAGTTTAACAAAGTACTGATACAAACAATCTTGCAATTTCTACGATGAACCAACAAACTACAACCATCTACAATCAACTACAAGTAACAACTCTACGAGTCGTCTGTATAATCTTCTACACGCACCTACAAGTAGCGGCAGTCTTCATCCCACAATGAGTAAATCACAAGAAAAAAGGACCGAGAATACATCAAGAAAGAAAAAACAAAACAAACAAACGAAGAGTGAGACACGACTCACAACTCACAACCACCAGACCTCACCCTCCTTTCTCTCCTACCGTCCCCCAACCTCCACCGCTGACGCAGGAGTCAAGAGGTCAAGACGACGAAGCAAATACCAAGCCCATATTCACAACTCATCTTACTCACTCATCTTCACTCAAGTTACTCATTGCTACTCATTTACTTACCACAGCTACCAGTGTGGGAAGTCGACGTCACCATACGTGTGCTACTCATTTACTCACCACAGCTACCAGTGTGGGAAGTCGACGTCACCATACGTGTGCTACTCATTTACTCACCACAGCTACCAGTGTGGGAAGTCGACGTCACCATACGTGTGCTGAAACGACGCCAAGCCGTGTGTCTGACACCCCTCAACAAGTCAATCAACCCATGAAGAGCAACGCTATCACCACGTGCAACACCACTCATACCATTCCCACCATGGTAAAAAATTAGTGAGTTACATAGTTACTTCATTCATACGATACACAGTGATAGACAACACATTTTACACAAACATATAAAACCTGCTGTATAGTTATAACTTAAATTCATATACCTACTTCAGTTATCTTCATAATTCAATCATTAAATACTTGTACCAACAATAAATATTCTACACTGTATATATTCATTCATTTATTATAGCATTTATTTACTACCATCGAGTGTTACCATTTATACCTACATAAAATACGTGCTTCATACATACAGCTATACATTATTACATCTACAAAGTAATAAAGAAAAAGAAAAAAAAAATGGCCAACACAAATGACGTTAGCAAGAATGAGAACATCTTCAACACAGTCGTGAAGACAAAGATTTCCACACAATGCTGACACATATATTGGCCACGATAGGTACAAGTGAAGAGCAAGTCAGTGTATACAGTTAATACTGTATACAGTGTATATATATATATTTTTTTTATAAAATAACAAAATATGGGGCTATATAATATCATTTTCAGTAATATCTGTGCAATATAAACTAAACCTTAAAAAAGGGTCCCAAGGGAATTAGCCAGTTATTATGCAACCATGAACAACACAAAAAAAGCGTACACAAGCGAAGAAAAACAAACTATAGAAAATCAATACATACAAAAAAAAAAAAAAGTGAAAAAGAAAAAAGAAAGAAATAGAGTAAGATCACATAACAAACAAATGAAAATAAGTGTAAGTGTTACTACAAATGCCAAAATACCACATAAACTCCTTCTATAAGTGAAACAAAAAGCAAACGGTTGTCTCCACAAGCTAGTGGCATGGCACATCATATCATCGACCGCAGCATGACCGGATTCAATGTCAGGTCTGCAATTATTACAATTATGTAACTACAAACGATATGTAACAATTATGTAACGACAAACGATTGCATTATGTTACACTTGCTACAATTATGTAACTACAAACAATATGTAACAATTATGTAACAGTTGCATTAACAAGATGTAACTTTTATATAACTTTAACTATAATTATGTAAATACAAACAATATGGAACAATTATGTAACAGTGGCATTAACAAGATGTAACTTTTATGTAACTTTAACTACAATTATGTAACAGTTGCATTAACAAGATGTAACTTTTATGTAACTTTAACTACAATTATGTAACAGTTGCATTAACAAGATGTAACTTTTATGTAACTTTAACTACAATTATGTAACAGTTGCATTAACAAGATGTAACTTTTATGTAACTTTAACTACAATTATGTAACAGTTGCATTAACAAGATGTAACTTTTATGTAACTTTAACTACAATTATGTAACTACAAACAATATGTAACAATTATGTAACAGTTGCATTAACAAGATGTAACTTTTATGTTACTTTAACTACAATTATATGGCCAACACAATTATGTAACAGTTGCATTAACAAAATGTAACTACAATTATAAGGCCAACACAATTATGCATTACCACAATATTATGTAACAATTCATAAAATATTACAATTATGTATTACCACAATATTACTACAATATTATGTAAAGTCATACAATTATACCACAATTCTGTATTACCAGAATCATCTTACAAATTAGGTGAAATATTAGACATTACTAAAGGGATAACTCAATATGTAATGTAATAACCTAGCAGTATTACCATTGCACAATTATATGCGTACGTCTGTTATACATACACATCTTACAAAATGTCATACAACAACCATTGCATTTGTTCAATTATGTAAACAACTTGTTTAAAATGTAATATTACTTGATCATTTCAATTTACTATGAATATTATATGTATACAATATTATAATCAATATTATGTACTAATAGATTAGCATATGTCAATGATAATTGCTGTCAAAGGACCTTCAGCGGCGTGGCCGAGCAATGTCAGGTCCCCATATTATAATTACAAATCATAATAGATAAATAGATAAATAGATTGATAGAGAGACAGATAGATGCAGGAAGTCAGATGATGAGAAGGTACTGTGTCTGCGAGAATCGAGCAATGCTAAACATGCTTACACACTCTTAACTCAAGGAATGCTTTATAGGCACACGACAGTGCCTCGTGACCATACACACACATGCACACATACTCACATACAGGTTTCTGGACCTTTCCAGTCACAGTGTAACACACGTGACATGACCCCTGCTACACCAGAATTTAGGAGTCAAGAGGTCAGAAGGAGACAGGCCATAGAACAGGCAGGTAGTAGGGAGAAGGGCTTAGCAACATGGGAGAGAGAGAGAGAGAGCGAGACAGGAGGTAGCTCGCGGGACTCAACTTCACTCGTGTGTGAGAGACTTTGTTAATATTTCCAAGACAAATAAAAATAGTCCCATACTAATCTTTACCTTTCCTGTCATTGCATGACAAATGGGAACGAAGATGATCTACTTACAAAGCTACCCAAGTATAACAACCGCTCGTCCACAAGTCTAATATATATATAACTTCTCTACAAGTTACTACAAAGTCCTTTTTGTGACACAACAACCTTCCTTCTCTGCTGTACCCTTTCACACACCTCATCCCCCAAAGTTCCATCCTTAATCATCACACTACCCAAGTACTTGAATGCACTCACATTCTCCATATCCTCACCATCCAACCTTACTGTACATTCTGTGACTTCATTCCTCTCAAACACCATAACTTTACTCTTGTTTACATTTACTTCCAGATTTCTCTTCCTACACACTGTCCCAAATTCATTCACCAAACCTTGCAACTCCCATTCATCTTCACTCAACAATACGTATCATCAGCAAACAGCAACACCAGAATCTTCCACATCTCACCCTCATTCATTAGAGCCACCCCTACATCCACTGCCCTACCTTGCACCTCCATTACAACCCTATCCATGTATATATTAAACAGCCATGGAGACATCACACAACCTTGTTTCAGTTCCACATTGAGATAAAAGAACTCACTCAGCTTACAATCCACTCGCACCGTAGCCCTAGCTCCTTCGTACATATTCTTCACAGCACTCAACAATTTCCCCTCCACTCCATATATTCATACCTTCCACATACCTTGCCTATCTATTGTCATAAGCTTTCTCCAAGTCCATGAAGGCAGCATACACTTTCTTTCCCTTCTCTAGATACTTCTCCACTAAACATCTTAGAACAAATATCTGATCTACACACCCTTTTCCCTTCCTAAGTCCCCCTTGTTCTTTTCCAACTAGCTCCACTGTTATATGCCTAACCCTATCAATGAGTATTCTACCATATATTTTTCCAGTCACACTAAGAAGGCAAATACCACTATGGTTACCACATACTTCTCTCTCCCTTTTTCCTTTGTATAGAGGAACAATTATACCCGACTTCCAATCCTCCGGAACCCTTCCCTCTTCCCAAGCCAATCTACACAACTTCCATATTCACTCCACAACAATCTCACCCCCATACCTAAGCCTTTCACCACACACTCCATCAATTCCTGGGGCCTTTCCCAACTTTATCTTCTTCATTGCTTCCATTACTTCCGCCCTACTGATCTCTTCCTCCCTCCTCTCATCTCTTCTTCTCCCAGCCATTCCCCAACCACTTATACTCGCACTGCTCTCACTCTCTACATTCAACAAATTCTCAAAGTGCTCCTTCCATCTCCTCAATTTCTCTCTCTCCTCCACCATCAACCTATTATTTCTATCTTTCACTCCCCTACTATTTTCCCTTTCACACTGCCATACTATCCTTACCTCCTTCCAAAACTATTTCATACTCTCCCTCCATTTCACACTCAGATTCCTCCCAAATTCTTCATCCACTTTCTTCTTACTCTCCTTCACCAGTCTCTTCACCTCCCTTCTGCTCACATATACCTCTCTCTTCTCTCATCTTCTCCCCTATCTCTACTCGCTAGCCATTCACTATAAGCCTTCTTCTTTTGTTCCACAGCTCGTTTCACCTCATCATTCCACCATGCTGTCCCTTGCACACCCCTGCATCTCCTCCTCACTCCACAAAGCACCTCACACGCTGCGCCTATTTCTTCCGTGAATATCTTACATACGTCTTCCACCCCTTCCATCCACTGCAACTCATACCTTCCCAATCTTTCTTCCACTATGCTCTTATACTCTGCCATTTTCTCACTATCTTGCAACTTTTCCACTCTTCTCATAGAAGCTGTTTCCTCCTGTCTTTCCCTTCATCTCTTCAACCATTTTCTTTGCAGCTTTACCTTGGCCATCACTAAGTGATGGTCCGAGACTCCATTCCCCCACCCTCTCCAAACTCTAGCATCCAACACTTGTCTTCTCATGCGCTCATCCACACAAACGTAGTTTATCATTGCCTTTCGTTCAACAAGTTCACCATCCATCCTCCTCGTTACTCTCCATGTATACCTGTGGATCATCTTATGCCTAAAGTAGGTGTTAGCTATTGCCAACCCCTTACCAGCACAGATATCCACCAAAGCACTACCTTTCCCATCTACTTCAGCTGGCACACCCCACTGACCATCCACTCGTACATTCCCAACTTTACCATTCATATCTCCAATCAAAAACAGTCCCTCGCTCCTCTCAAATTTGTCCATACATGCTTCTACACTTGCCCAAAACTCATCTTTCACTCTTGCCACTTGGTCCTCTGTCGGCGCATACACACATACAGTCGCCCACGCTTGTATACCTACTTTCATCTTCACCCATACTATCCTTGCACCCACTATTCCATACTCTCTTATATTCTCCTTCCACTTCTTGCATATCATCAGACATACTCCCTCTCTTGCCCTCTCATTCTCATTAATTCCCGCACATATACCTAAACCATATTCCCATTCTCTCACCCATTCACCTTTCCAATTGGTTTCAGTAAATCCACATATATCCACTTTTGCATCCTCAAGCACCTGAACAATCTCTCTCTCTTTCACGTCATCATTCACTCCTCTCACATTCCATGTCCCCACCCTCAGAATGTCGTTTGTCCGTTCCTTAGTCGTCAACATATGGTCCGTCCTGGTCCCAGGCGCTTTATTTCCTTGTTTAGTTAGTTCTTTTAACGGGATGGGGCACTAACCCACCACCAACCCATTTAGTCGCCTCGTACGACAAGCAGGAATACTGGGGGAGTATTCTTGAAACCTCCCTACCCCCAGGGGGTAGACATATATATATATATATATATATATATATATATATATATATATATATATATATATATATATATATATTAATGTATATATATATATATAAATATATATATATATATATATATATATATATATATATAAATATATATATATATATATATATATATATATATATATATATATATATATATATATATATATATATATATATGTATCAGCACAGAGTGAGTATCTAAGCGTCCTGGGGATGGAAGCAGCCGACTGAATGTCATTAATGGCAGTACTAAATACAGTAGGCCTAAGCACACTTCCTTGGGGTACTCCGTTCTCCTGGATGAACGCGTCTGATGTTACGTTACAGGGTAACCTAACAGAAAACGTTCTGTCAGGAAGGAAGTTCTTAAGGAAAATGGGCAAATTACCTCTTTAACCATAAGCATAGAGTTTACGTAGTATTCCGTTTCATCAGGTCATATCATAACCCTTATGAATATCCAAAAAAATTTGTATCATGAATTCACGATCGGCAAAAGCCTTGGCTATGCAATGCTCCAGGTGTGCTAAATGATCCAGAGTGGACCTGTATTTATGGAATCCACGCTGTTGATCATTTAACACACCCATTGACTCTAAAACGAAAAGTAACCTTTTATTAACCATACGTTCAAAGACCTAACATAGACAGACAGTCAGCGCAATAGGTCGAAATGAACTGGGGCTCATAAGGTGACAATCTTGGCGAGGTATGAATATGACATACACGTAGTGCCATGAGTTTGGGACCATGTGAGATCCCCAAATTCCATTGTACACTGCTAACAGCTTATTCAGGTTGGCCTGCGTAAGATGCTGAATCATACTGTATGTAATAGTGGATGGAGCCTTTGCATGATTTTAGGGAAATGGGAAGTTATTTTAATGTAAATTTGGAGTTGTAGCTAGTATCACTGTCTCCTGCGGCAAAGTCCAAGTCTCTGCAGCTCAGCTTTATGCTTATGGTGGAGAAAGCGAGGGTCATAGTTGGCTGAGCTGATTACCTGGGGAAAATGGTCTGCAATAGTATTGGCAATGTCCACGGGATCATCAGTGACATTCCCGGCAACCTCAAGTGTGGCTTGGTGACTGTGTGTACCAGTTAAGTACATTTATGCTGGACACAAAACTATGCCAGTTATTCTGATTTGCTGCTTTAATTGTCCTCCATGCCTCAGCCTTAGCTGCTTTATAGGCAATAAAGTTTGATTCTGTCGGCTGTTTCTCAAAAATCCTGTATCTTCTCTTGCACTTACTGAGTGCCTGTTGGCAATCTGGTGTCCACCACGAAACACTACGCTTGTTTGGAATTGTAGATGTCTTAGGAATATTAGCCTCAGCTGCATGTATAATGGAGGTCTGTAGGTGTGCAACTTTCACATCAATGTTATCTCCTGATATATCTAGATTGGCAACCAGTAAGTAATATCCCCAATCTGCTTTCTTAAAGTAAAATTTAGGTGGTGGAGAAGGCCAAGAATCATAATTTAGGTGGTGGGGGAGGCCAAGAATCGTCATGTGCATAAGAAAGACAGCTAGGGAAATTATTGCTACCCTTTGATTCATCGTATGGGTCCCAAGAGATGTTAGTGTGTAGATCGGGAGATGACAAGGACAGATCCATACATGACATGTTGCCAGTGCTGTCGTCTACAAGAGTCACTCTACCATATGTTTAGACGACAGAGGTTTGAATGCAATATGAGGTCAGCTACTTGTTCCAACCTGCCATCACTCCTGAAGCATTCTCACTGACAGTGATGGGCGTTAAAATCGCCTAGAATTAATTTATGACCCGAAAGTTGATGGGCTAGTGAAGTGAAAGCATCACCATCAATGGGACCACGTGGAGGACAGTAGATAGAGCAAATAGACAGATACGTGTTACTAAATTTTACTCTGCATGCAACAGCTTCTAGAGTAGAATTTAAAACCACTTCCGTTTGTGGATATGATTTGTGGGTGTATATGGCAACTCTGTGACTATCATATCTACTATACAAATAGTGTTTGAACTGTGGAGGATCAGGGTGATCCACCAAGCACGTCTCCTGTAAACAAATAACGTCTGGCCTGTGTATAGAAAGCAAAATTGCTATATTGTGTAATTTATTCCCAAAAGTCCTACAATTCCACTGTAACACAGTGAATGTGGAAGGTTAAGATTTACGAGAGGGGCCAGTGTGCTTAGCTTTTTTATGCCATCCACCGCCAAAGAGTGACCACCGGGGGACCTATACTGGTGTTTACTAATGGAAACCTCCATACGATGATCATCAATAACTAGGCTCCTAGACTTCTCTGAGGAAGAGCTAACTCTCTTCTCCCTTGCTGGAACAGGAGTATGTAAGCCATGAAGTCATGACTTGGTAAAGGTAGTCAAATTAGCTTTTCCAGGCTTATCAGACTTCTGTTTAGACGGAACTGCCTCAAAAGTAGCAATGGACTGAGAATATGAAGATGGAGCAGTGGTATCAGAAAAAGGGTCAGAACGTACTGTAGGAGCAGATGATGGTGCAATATGTGTGACAGGAGCACTGGGGTCAGGGTCAGTCTGAGTCTCCACTGTGCAGATTACAGGCTGGGACACAACTGCCAATGCATAGCAGACATTAGGCTTGGGAGTCGCATGCAACTCCCTTACCTTCTTCCTAGCATTGTAATAGGATATGCCCTCTGTGGCTTTCAATGTGCAAACCTCTTTCTCCTCCTTCCACATCAGGCAATTCCTCAAGAAAGTGCAGTGTGTACCCTTACAATGAGTGCTACTTACCGACTCTGGTGCACAGTGTTCAGCATCATGAGCCTGAGCTGCACACCTACCACACACTGACTGAGAAGCCCGACAACTTTACCTGTATGCCCATAAATCTGGCATTTAGAGCATCAAAGGGGATTGTGGATGTAAGGTCTGACATTTCAAATTTCGTATCCAATTTTGACACTGGAGGGGAGTGTGACCCTGCCGAAAGTTAAAACAACAGTGCGGTCTACTTCCTGATGCCTTCTGTAAATCTGGTAATAAAACGGGCATCAGTGACATCTTGTCCAGTAAGTTCACGCACAGTCTCGTCCTCATCCATTACCATGAGGTCCCTGCAAGTGATAGCACCCCTACAGGATTTCATGGAGTTAGGGATCCTTGGCTCAACATCAAAGCAATGAAATTTACTTACAATGAGCAAACCTTTAACTTAGCATGATTTAGTATCTTGATAAAGAGGTGTCCAGAAGCAGTTTTATAACCTGTTCAGCCTCACTAACACAGCCGTCAATGACTTGATAAGAAAAGCATTGTGACTAGCCAATGAGGTAGAACCAATTGCATGTACTAGTACATAGGTATCATTATGTACAGGAATGTCAGGTGGGGCTCTAGTATTTGGGCGGTCATTTGGTACGTTAGTCAG
Source organism: Coenobita brevimanus (assembly GCF_032717465.1). Classification (NCBI taxonomy): domain Eukaryota; kingdom Metazoa; phylum Arthropoda; class Malacostraca; order Decapoda; family Coenobitidae; genus Coenobita; species Coenobita brevimanus. The sequence continues at coordinate 19,693,282 of NC_136991.1, read as the reverse complement.
TGAGACAGTCTGGGGTCGGTCAGGATCACTTCCCCCCATGAGGGGGAGGAGGTGGAAAGGGCATCTGCTATAGTAACCAGGGAAGAAAGAAAAAAACGAGGAAGGGACAAAACAAATCTGGGCGAAACACCTAAAGCTAAGATTGCCATCTCAAACCACTCCAGGGAGGCCCGACCGTGTTAATGCACGCCCCAGAGCGTCAGGGAGGGGGGGAACCCTCCGTGGCCTGCAAGCAAATACAATCTCAGTATTACGGTACAGATACCTACTGTACCCAGCTATGAGGGAGGGAAGGAATATGAGGAACTAGTTTTCCTAGCACTCACCAGTAGGGTGGAAAAAAAAAATGCCGATGGGGCAGCCCTAAAATCTAGAGGAGAGCTCAGAAAACGCGTCCTCGCTCTCGACGACCATGCATAAAAGTCCCCCAAAAGAAATGCCAAGAACCTCTCAGGGAAGACCCAAAGTAACCTACTCAAACTCCCCAACTTGTCTGTTCGAACACCAAACTCAAACCCCCCCAAACTGAAGCAAACAAACCAAAACCACCTATAGGGTCGAACAAAAAATCCATTAAGTATTATTAGCTACATTAATTTCAGGTCTATACTTTTCTATTAGTATTTTTTCTCCTAGTAAAGCATCAGCTGAATTACTGAATTTAGTTACTGCTTGAAAATCATTGTAAGGGAAAGGGTGGTCGTGGGTTAATGAATGCTGTCTAATAGCTAAAAATGCCATCTGGTGTAAATATTGTCCTGTTCTGTAGCTGTTTCTCGTATGTCCAGATATTCTTATTTTGAATGAACGACTTGTACAGTTGAGCAAGTAGAAAGTGCGAAAAAATATTGGGGTATATGGAGACATCTGGCAGTTCCCTGTGGTAAGTCCACGTATCTTTATGAATGAATAGCTAAGAACCTAGAGCCTGTGTAAGGTGGACCGTCATTGGCTGAACTGTTGAGTTGCGGTGAAGCAAATATTCTCATTATTTTATACGTAAATCAAGGTTCATAACTAGTAAGTGGCACGAAACAATGTATAGAGAATACTACAGTATTTAATGATCGAACGTGGAGTATAATAGAATAATAAGCATCAGCAATTTGTAAAACGTAACTGGCAACATAGCATGTCAGCTTGTAGTGTCGTTTATTCATAATATTCGAAACAGTGGAAACGAGGTTGGTTCCTTGAAAGCAGTGATAAAAGCATGGAAGTGAGCATGGAAGTGAAAAAGTTACTACATGACAGTATTGTGATACCAACTCAAACGTATGGAAGTGAAGCTTGGACGTTGCTGGAAGAACACAAGTCAAGAGTGAGAGCAGTGGAAATGAGTTATTTAAGAGGAGCCTGTGGAGTCACATGGAGAGACAGGTTGACAAATGAGAATATAAAGGAGCGTTGTGGTGTGGATGTGGATGTGATAGGAAGCGTTAGGAGGAATACACTGAGGTGGTTTGGCCATGTGGAGAGGATGGAGGGTGAAAGACTGACGAAGAGAGTGTATGTGAGTGAGGTGGAGGGGGGAAGAGTGAGGGGGAGGTCGAGGATGAGATGGAGGGATGGGGTGTAGAGGTATTTGAGAGAGGGGTGTGTGATTTGGGAGCGGGGCAATGAAATGGCGGGGGACAGGGCGACGTGGAGGCGATTTGTTTGTGGCCACCCCGAACGGGATTGAGGCGTCTGGCAATAGATAGATAGATAGGAAACGAAGTCTAGTGAATCAGATTAATAGAAGTTGACCTCTAACGAAGAGAACTGGCAATGCTTTCCTTAACGAATGTAATATTGATCTTACATTTCATCAGTTTCAAGGGTTATTATGCTCTGTGACACATGATATCTGTTATTGTGCATAGGTAGTAAATTAATACTAAACTACAGTATTTGTAGTCTCACTAGCTTTTATATTTCACCAAATATATTATATTGAAATAAGAAGAGAGAAGACTGTAGTAAGCCTTTAAGATCTTGTAGCAGAAGGGAGAAGGAAGTAGAGTGGGACAGCATACAGGAGGAAAAAGGAAAGAAACGAGGGACAGTTGAAGAGCTGAAAAGGATTGATTCGGGACCAAAGGGGTGCCAAAACCCTTTCAGTATCGCCCACGTCTCTGCAGACAATACCACCACACGGGGTTCATTCTCATTATAAATGCATTGCATTAGAAACTCAAAACTATAGTAAGATAATCATCAACATTCATATGTGATGGTTACCTTAAAATTCTTCCTAGCAGCTCCACTTAAATACTCTCATGTCCATGAGGTGCATAAGACATCATTCTGTAACATCAAAGAGGGACTAACTACCCAAATATTCAGTTTTAATTTGTAGCACCTAACCAACACCGATCCCTCCCCCACAGTGTTTGGAGGAGATGGTAGGAAAGAGACAACAGTGAAGACAGTGGAATGAAGAGGCTGCCAATTGGTAACTAGCGTCATTTAACACTGGCAGCCGTGGAGTTGTTCCCTTATTTTAATACATAATTATGCTGATTGACGTTAGTCAGTCCCCGGATGTAGGTTGTTATACCCCGTCCACACTCTCGCCTATCGGGGAGTAACTGGCGTACTGTGCCCTCATGGGGCACAGTCTGTCAGGCATGACTGTGATGTTGTCCAAACTGCTCAGTAGCTGGTCAGGCAGTAAAGTCAGTAGGTGGTCGGCAGCGTTTGAGTGCTATATGACCATGAGCAACGCAGTTGAAAAGAAAAAGAAATAACTCAGAATAGCATATAAATTGTCGCAATTGTAAAAAAAAAAAAAAGAAAACAATGAAGAGTGCAGAATAACAATATGGTTATAGAGACAACTTTTTGATGATGGCAGGGTTCTTGGCTCATGCCCGGCGAAAAACCACCTGGAAATATCTGATGATTTCCCTCAACTACGGGCCCTGGCTGTCCGCTGGTTTGACCATCAAAGTTGCCACAAAGTGTTCGATGACAGGCTTTAAGATCATATGATTGCTTTGACTTAATTTATGTATCATTTACCGGCATCACTACCGATTGCCAGGATGTTTATCGTGTGCGATATAGCTGCGAGATGAACAAGGCGTTGATTCCTACACATATCTCACGACGGCTTTATCTCCTTTTATATTTTCCAAGAAAATTCATCTCAATCATTAAATAGGACATGTTTTCCAATGTGATGAAAATGAGTACAGGGACGGCATGGTAATCAATTATGAGGGTTTGTTTTTGCCTAACATATATTTGTCAGGAATGTTGATAATGTTTCAACTCTATTAGCCTATATCTCATCATCGGTAACTATAGAACAAAATCATAAAAGTTACGATAAGTTTATACTACTATATCTCATCATCAGTAGGCATAGAACAAAATCATAATAATATACTATCTATCTATCTATCTATTGCCAGACGCCTCAATCCCGTTTGGGGTGGCCACAAACAAATCGCCTCCAAGTCACCCTGTCCCCCGCCATTTCACTGCCCTGCTCCCAACTCACACCCCCCTCTCTCATATACCTCTCCACCCCATCCCTCCATCTCATCCTCGGCCTCCCCCTCCCTCTTCCCCCCTCCACCTCACTCACATACACTCTCTTCGTCGGTCTTTCACCCTCCATCCTCTCCACATGGCCAAACCACCTCAGTGTGTTCCTCATAACGCTTCCTATCACATCCACATCCACACCACAACGCTCCTTTATATCCTCATTCGTCAGCCTGTCTCTCCATGTGACTCCACAGGCTCCTCTTAAATAACTCATTTCCACTGCTCTCACTCTTGACTTGTGTCCTAATAATATACAGTAAGTTTATTTCCTGACAAAATATTCATTCCTCATAACATTATAAAATAATGTTCTCTCCAAAATAACATGTGATTTATATATGACAAATAAATAATACTCCTGTTTTTTTCGGAAAACTATCCAAACGAATATAATATCATGATAACATCATTGGGTGAAATTATTAACTCAAAATAAATCTGCCACTTTAATTACACTCAATATTTTGTCCAGAGACCATTGCTGGTAATCACTTCGTGAAGGCGGTCAGGTAGTGACGCCACATGATTGTGAATGATGTGAGGCTTTCTCCAGAGGACCTCCCACTCCCTCATCATGTGACGCAACAGTCTCTGTGGCATCCTTTCCTCGTTGGGCTCCCAAACAACAATATTGGCCCAAACATTCTCAGTGGGATTTAGGTCAGGGCTGTTGCTAGGCCAAGGCAAAAGTTCTAGGTGGCGCTGATCCTCAAACTACGTTCGCACAACTCTGTGTGCACGGAACAATTATCGTGCATGAAAATGATGTTCTCAGGATACGGAAGGGTGTATGCGAGGACAGTAGGCAGCATCGCCTTCTCTAGTATCTCCAGATACTGCTCATCCCTGAACTTTCCCTCTGTCTCTGTTACCTCATCAATACCATGGACACCAATCCACCCCCACACTGTGCATGTTACGTGACCATTCCGTGCCTATGCGTAGATGTGCTCCCGAACATAACTACAGTATAAAACATAATGTCCTTGTCAGTTTTGATAAATAATACACATTAATTTCTTCATTTTCTATCATTATACTGTAATATATATTCCATATGCTTTATTTATTTATTCGATTACGTTACCTATGTTTATTAATATATATGTCTATAAATCTATATCTCTATCTCAATACTGATATTTCTATATCAATACCGATATCTCTATCTTTATATCTCTATCTCTATCTCTATCCCGATATCTCTATCTCTGTATCGATATTTCTATCGTTATATCTCTATCTCTCTCTCTCTCTCTATACGATATCTCTATCTCTGTATCGATATCCCTATCTCTGTATCGATATCTCTATTTCTGTATCGACATCTCTCTCTCTCTACCGATATCTCTATCTCTATATCTCAATCTCTAAATCGATATCTCAATCTCTACATCTCTATCTCTATATCTAACCCTCAATCTCTGTCTCCATCTTTTTTTCTCTGTCTATCTCCACATCGATATCTGTTTCTATCTATCTGTCTCTGTCTATATCGATATCTCTCACTCTCTAGGTCGATATCTGTCTGTCTGTCTGTCACTATATATCGATATCTCTCACTCTCTAGGTCGATATCTGTCTGTCTGTCTAATATACTGTGTGTATATATATATATATATATATATATATATATATATATATATACAGAGAGAGAGAGAGAGAGAGAGAGAGAGAGAGAGAGAGAGAGAGAGAGAGAGAGAGAGAGAGAGAGATTCATTCAGCTACAAATTGTTTTAAGTACCGGAAAGAGATAAGATCACTTGCTTGAATTATTTATGATATTCATGAACGTTTGGTAAATTGTACTGTTTCAACTTCACTGTGACTTACCTCGTGTTGTTAAGCATGTAGCAATGAAGTTTCCCATGGGAGGTTGAAGACAAGGTCTTCTCATCAGAAAAGATGACTCTCCCCAAGTAATCCTGGTAAGGAAACAAATACTGACCGTGTACTGGTAGGTGGTGTGGCCATGAGAAAGTGAAAGATAGACAGAGAGAGAGAGAGAGAGAGAGAGAGAGAGAGAGAGAGAAATTATTAAACATAGGAAATGTGTAATCGAATAAATAAATAAAGCATATGGAATATATATTACAGTTTAATGATAGAAAATGAAGTTATTAATGTGTATTATTTATCAAAAGTGACAAGGACATTATGTTTTATACTGTACAGTAGTTATGTTCGGGAGCACATCTACGCATAGGCACGGAATGGTCACGTAACATGCTCAGTGTGGGGGTGGATTGGTGTCCATGGTGTTGATGAGGAAACAGAGACAGAGGGAAAGTTCAGGGATGAGCAGTATCTGGAGATACTAGAGAAGGCGATGCTGCCTACTGTCTGTGCGTACACCCTTCCGTATGCTGAGAACATCATTCTCAGGCACGATAATAGTCCCGTACACACAGCGAGAGTTGTGCGAACATAGTTTGAGGATCATCGCCACCTAGAACTTTTGCCTTGGCCTAGCAACAGCCCAGACCTAAATCCCACTGAGAACGTTAGGGCCAATATTGTTGTTTGAGAGCTCAACGAGGAAAGGATGCCACAGGGACTGTTGTGCCACATGATGAAGGAGTGGGAGGTCCTCAGGAGAAAGCCTCACATCATTTACAATCATGTGGCGTCACTACCTGAATTCTCCAAGGAGAGAAGGCCTGTCCAGCCCGGGCGAGAATTCCACCTGGTTGGCGCATGATATCACGTGGGAGACAGCTACTCACTCCACTCACTCAGTCACTTACTGTAGTCTCTCTAGGCCGCAATGGTGGAGAGCTCGGTGTTCTCATATATTTATCTCATACTAGGACTGTTATCAGAATAATGCCACTTAACTGTGCAGTACTTGGATGCTATTCAGTCAGCAGAAAAGACAGTGACATCAAATTCTTCAGGTTCCTTCAAGATGAAGACACTACAAAGAAATGGGTCCAGCTGTGTAAGAGACAAGACCTGGTTAACACAATGGAAGCCCGTGTCCAGAGTCTACATTTTGAGCAAAGTTCGTTCAAAAGATTACTGAAATACGAACTAAAGCTACCGATCCCACCAAATATGAAACAATTGATGGTTGGAGCACTTCCAACACTAAACCTGCCAGGAAAAAAAAGTAAATTTTAACGATCTCATATGCGATATCTTAAAAGAAAAGATTAATATTTTGGAGTGTACTGAAAAATTAGTGTTTCGATAAAGCTTGTCAGTCATTTAGATCAGTGTGAGGTAATGGTCTATTGTGGAGAAGAGGGTATGAATTACGTAACTAGAGGATTCCTGATTGTTATTCTATGTTTACTTTTGTATCATTTGTTGCCAGTTTCCTTGTACTGTGTATTCGTTAGTTGTGGTATAGAGAAGTTAGGAAATTAAATTCCACCAGTAAAATACGCACTGTATGCATGGAAAAAGGACAATACTTTTAACCTAAGTGAAGGTATATACATAGACCTAGTATTAAACAGATTAGCGACCAGGTCCCTGCCTCCTGTCGCAATCTCTCACTCAGGGAGTGGGCTGTCACAAGGGATTGTTAGGTTAAAGACAGGTCAGATCACATATAGGAATGTGTAGGTGTGTTCATTCGGAATATAAGCAGCCTGTTAGGGACATAATGTTTCCCACCAACTTTGCCAGTGACCCACAAACATTATATGTTTCTCACCAACATTGTCTGTCACCCACCAACATTATTTTTTTCCCACCAACATTATTTGCTTCCCACCAACATTGTCTGTCACCCACCAACATTATTTTTATCCCACCAACATTATTTGCTTCCCACCAACATTGTCTCTCACCCACCAACATTATTTTTTTTCCTACCAACATTATTTGCTTCCCACCAACATTATTTTTTTTCCTACCAACATTATTTGCTACCCACCAACATTATTTGCTTCCTACCAACATTGCCTGTCACTCACCAACATAATTTTTTTTCCCAACAACTTTGCCTATCACCCACCAGCATTATTTGCTTACCACCATTGCCTGTCACCCACCAACATTATTTGTGTACCACCAACATTGCCTGTCACCCACCAATATTATTTTCATCCCACCAACATTATTTGCTTCCCACCAACATTGTCTCTCACCCACCAATATTATTTTCATCCCACCAACATTATTTGCTTCCCACCAACATTGTCTCTCACCCACCAACATTATTTTTTTTCCTACCAACATTATTTGCTTCCCACCAACATTATTTTTTTTCCTACCAACATTATTTGCTTCCTACCAACATTGCCTGTCACTCACCAACATAATTTTTTTCCCAACAACTTTGCCTATCACCCACCAGCATTATTTGCTTACCACCATTGCCTGTCACCCACCAACATTATTTGTTTACCACCAACATTGCCTGTCACCCACCAACATTATTTGCTTCCCACCAACATTGCCTGTCACTCACCAGCATCATTTGTTTACCACTAACATTGCCCGTCACCCACCAACATTATTTTGTTTCCCATCAACATGGCCTGTCACCTACCAACATTGCTTCCCACCAACATTATGTGTTACCCACCAGGCACACAACTTGCTAGTCCTCGGACAGATCGAGCCAAACAAAGGGGTCGGAAGAGACTACTGGAAGAAATTATAAACCAGGATGTGAAGGAGCATACATCTGAGGTAAAAGAACCTGGAGCTGTTAGGGAGCAAGTCACAACCTTTCAGGCTGTATGTCACCAGCTTCAAGATGTTAAAGCAGAAAGAGATGCTCTTTTGAACGAAAGGGAAGAATGAGGAAAGGAGAAAAGTAATCTTAATGAGCAAGTAGAAAGTGCTATAAATTCAGCAACAACTGCTATAAGGAATAAGTTGAGTCACTTCTTTTCATCTGCTCAGATCGATTACTTTTTAAATGATGTACTTATTACAAGGTGGTCTGAAGATGAAATAACCCTTCGTGGGCAAATGGGGTCCCTGCAGACCCCGGCATGTTTTTAAAATGTTGCCATTTAGCCATTTATTACTTTCACAGCCTGGCCTCTCATGACTTTTATTGTAGATGGTTATTTTATATCCTCATAAAATATGAGCAAAAAATCTCGCACAATTGAGGAGTGACATTGCAATAAATGTCAGTGGGGTCCGCCAGGACCCCACCTGGCCTTTCGTGTAACTAATTTTTTTTATATGTTTTTTTCAGATATTTCATATTATAAACATCAGGACAATGTCAATACCAGTAGCAAAGTTATATGCCTCAATGGCGGTGGCAGAAGGTGATCAAGAAGAAGAAAATTATTCAGATGGTGATTTATCTGTATCCGAAGCTGATGATTGAGAAGTGCTTGAACGATCGGACAGTGAAATTAGTGTGAGTAGTATTGAGTCTTCTGTGAGTGCTGATGATAATTCTGAAAATGCAGGTGGTGGTAGTAATACAGAAGATGCTCATCAAGAGGATAAAACAAGAAATTGTTGTACCAAGGGATACTTTTATTTTATGATCATGCTAATTTACTTTACACATGAACTTGTTATTATTTTGAGAACCTGTTCCAAGAATACTGACAATCAGACATTCAAATAAGTGTAGAATCAGTACTTCCACACTCAAACTTTATAAAAATGTTGATAAAATGAAAAAAAAAAATTGTTAAAATAATGATAATAAAAAAAGGGACACATGGTGGGTTGGTTTCACATGCCATGTCCTGGGCAACATATGTACAAAGTTTAGTAGATATAACTTTATGAATATGGCAGAAATACACCATTAAGGTTTGGGGTCCACTGGGACCCCATCGGCCTTCCGCGTAACTTGGTAACCCCTTGCCCACGAAGGGTTAAGTCAAGCACTGGCCCTGCAATGTGTCAGTCCGAAGGCACATAGTTACTTATGCAGTAAGTGCCTTCTATCGCGACTAAATCGTTGGGTCTCAAAGCATAATGTTGAACCTGGAATATTAAAACCAATTATAAATTTGCTTCGTCATAAAGCTGAGTCATTGTCGGAGCGAAATCGCCTCTGTGTTTTATCATTTGATGAAACTAGTGTATCACAAGAGTGTATTATGGCAATGCAACAGACACAGTATATGACCCCAAGAAAAAAGCTCAGTGTGTAATGATCACAGGATTGGTAGGAGACTGGAAGCAACTAATATTTTATGGTTTTGACTGTGACATCACAAAAGACATTCTCATGAATCTAATCACCGAAGTAGAAAAGGCTGGCTTTCCAGTTGTTGGCATGGTTAATGATATGAGTCCTACAAATATGGGGCTATGGAACACCCTAGGAATTTCTTGTGACAATACATTTTTCTCCAATCCCTATTCTCCTGATAGGGATATATATGTACTTGCTGATTCGCCACATCTACTTAAGCTTATAAGATACAATTTCCTTGATACTGGATTTGAATTTCCTGACGGAAGATTAATTTCCAGTGGGTGTGTTAGAGAGCTTATTAATAGGAGTGTTAATGATCTAAAAGCCACATACAAACTATCAGACAAGCATATTAATGTAAATGGGTTCCAACGTATAAATGTCAAAATTGCTGCACACCTTTTATCTGAAACAACATCAAAATCCCTTGTATACTTTGAACAGAAAGGACTTTTGTTAAGCAAAGACTGGAAAGATACGAGTGACTTTATAGGTTTTGTTGATGCTTCGTTTGGCCTATTTAATTCCACGGCACCAAAAAGTATCAGACCATCTCGATATGGCTATGGCATTGATTTGCAACAACAAAATCAGATTCTGATTAACAAGATTCACGCTACAGGAACTATTAAAGTGCAGGGTAGAAACAGTATGTACCAGTTCCCAAGAGGTATAATCGTATCTTGTAAATCATTGCAAAAGTTATATTCCTTGGTGAAGAGAAGTATGATGTTTCTTATATTTCAACATACAGGTTATCGCAGGATGGTCTGGAACACCTTTTTGCTTGTTTGCGACAAATGGGAGCTAGTTATGATCATCCTTCTCCTGTAAGTGTTAAGCACAGAGTGTGAACATTCCTGTTAGGAAGAAACATTGCTTTGGTTGGTAGGAATCATAACTTTGTTGCAGAGTAGGCCTACACAGAAAGAAATCTATCTCAGGGTTCATTTTCTGCACAGGAAGGTGATAATGACAGCTCAAGAGATGAGTCCCTAGAACGTGAGTTATGTCCGTCAACCATGATATTTTCCTCCCTGGAAATAGAGGACACTAGTATCTCAGATAATGATCCAGACCAACCACACATACAGGATTTTGGGCATGAGGTTGAGAAGGAAGGTTTAGTGTGTGTTGGAGGATACATTGCTAGAAAGTTTCCTCAGTATGAATACTTAGCAGCTGAAAACAACAACAGTGGTACGTGGACTGAATTTGTGAGTAGGGAAATAGAAAAAATTTGTTGTCCTCAGTGATGAATTTCAGAAACCGCTGAAAGTTATGGAAAACTTGTTTCATTGCTATCACGGGAAACAGTTAAAAGCAGGGAAAGGAGCCATATCTAAAGTTGCCAAAGACATTGCCAATTTTGTTTCACTGCCAGACGATGTGATAGTATTCTTTGTTCGGTGTCGTACGTCTTTTAGAATAAGAGCATTAAATGCTAATGCAAATAAAATACGACAACACAATAAGAAAGCAGAGAAACTGGCAAATAAATATTCATATAGTGTAAGTGTATATTAATTTGTATTCATGTGTTTGTGGATGTGTGTATACAGTATGCAGTATATATATCGACACAGTATATACAGTTTATATGTTTTTGTTCTTTAAATATTAGTTCTGTTATTATCACATGATTTATATTTTTATAGGAATATAAACAAATAGACACATATTATTTTCACTATCCCTTTCAACAGTTCATATGATAATATATACCGCTTTTGATTAAAACGAGAAGACAGATGATTTGCATACCTATAAATAAATACATTATAAAAATGATAATATCATTATTATTAGCAGTACTAGTGGAAATGTTAATTATAAAACGAAAACACTTTAACCATAATATGATCAGCTGAAAGTTCTGGGGGCAAAGCTATATAACATTATATTACCTCAGAAAAACAGCAATAACCCTCAAAGAAAACAGAAGTCACCTTCTGCCGCCCGTTTATCTTCCACCTGACGTCATCAGAATGTGCGAACGAAGAGACCTTCTCTCCTTTGACCTTGGGTAACAGTTTTGTCCGATGGTCATATGCCGATGCAAGACATTCAGCCTCTGTCTGTGTCCACTTGTTTGTTTGTTTGCTTGCTAACTTCTAGGCTATTTGATGGATGTCGGTGAAAGGTCACATGCATATTTTAGTGGGTTGTAGGCATGTCCAGCACTATGTTAATTTTCCCAAACAGCTGTAGGCTAGTGATCCCACAAAGAACTACAATGGATTGTATTACCATGGTGAAGTGCTGTAAGGTGGAGTAGTAATGATAAGAACGGTCTGTGGTCGGTTATGAGGTTAATATAGCAGTGTACAGTAATATAAGCACGTTTTGGGTTTGCATTTTTGTAAGGAATGTTAGGAACACTACACACCTATGTTATCATAGTTATTATTAATGCATACCATGAATATTCACATGTAAAAAGGTGGATAACAGGCCTGGAGGCCTAGATATGAGGTGAGGGGTAGTATGGTGTTGGAGTGGGGAAGAAGTAGGGTCGATGGTGGATGAGAGTGGGGGAGTGCAAGTGGGGTACCGTTGCGGGGTATTCTTTTTTTTTTTTTTATGTATCCGACTCTGGGCAAAGGCTTTAGGGCCTATATCTCGGGGGCAGTGGCCTATCCCGAGGCCCAGAAGTCCCCCTGCACCTCCACATGTCACCATTTCGGCGCTAACGCCCACCGTCCTTATTGAGTACGTGCTAGGGCTGTCTCATACAGGACTGGTGTATTGGTATTAGCGGGGGTTCTTTTACGACATGTCGGCAGGTCTTCTGGTAGATCAGGAAAGTCTGCTTTTTACGAAATTCAAATCCTCAAACTGTTCCCTGCCCCAGCCAGGATTCGAATCTGGGTCCATTGGAACCGCAGGCCGCCTCTCTACCGATTCAGTCGACGGTGGGACAGGGAAAATGTGATTAGCAGATAGACATAAGGATAACCATATGTATTATTATATTTATAGTGGATTAGTAGCAGTAGTAGTACCGTGAGGGAAATCAGACACACTAAGTGGGCCAAGGGAGGTTAGTAGTGCAGTGCCAGTTATGGCAATACCAGATTCAGCAGTCTTGTGTTAACTTTGTGTGGGAGTGATGATGTGATGAATAATGTAATATGGTTGGGGTTATAGGACCAGACGACTAGAAACCCCGTAAGGAACATGACGGCACACAGTTAGACGATACCGGGAAATGAATAATAGAAGAGGCAGAGACTGAATGAAAATAATGCACGTGTCATAAAGACTTTGTAGTTACTTGTAGAGAAGTATATTTTAGACTTGTGGTCGAGCGGCTTTTATATCTTGTAGTAGTTTCCCCACCAGATGTCATGTAGTGACGGGAGAGGTAAAGAATAGTATGGGACTATTTTTATTTGTCTTGGAAATATTAAACAGGTATAAGAGTTTAAGTCCCGGGTAGCTACCTTCCTGTCTCGCTATCTCTCTCTCTTTCTGTTCTAAGGCTAATCTCCGTCTCGACCTCTCTCTAGGGTCGCTTGTCTCCTTCTACCCTCTCTTTCCTAAAATCTGGTGTAGCAGGGGTGTGTCACGTGTGTTCCTCGTGGGTCTTTGTTCACGAGAGGACTGCTGACAGCTAACTGCATCATCTCCTTACTGGCCGCTGTCGTCAGCTTTCCTCAGTGTAAGCATGTTTAGCATTGCTCAATTCTCGCAGACACAACACCTTCTCATCATCTGACTCCCTGCTTCTATCTGTCTCTCTATCTATCTATTTATCTATCTCTCTATTATGTAGTCCTATATTTGCTCGGCCGCGCGAAAATGGCGTACCATCGACATTTAATAGTTATAATATATTAATACATACTACATACACATTATAATGAACTTATAAGCTAATTAAGTGAAATACATAATATTGTAAAGTAACATAATTGTATGAATATTGTATACATATATTATTCATAGTAAATAGTGATTATTCAGTAATATTACATTTTAAATAAGTTGAATACATATTGGAATAAATGCAATGGTTGTTGTATAACACTTGTAAGACATGCATGTACAACAGACGTACGCATATAATTGTGCAATGGTAATACTGCTAGGTTATACATTACATATTTGAGTTATCACTTTAGTAATGTCTAATATTTCACCTAACTTGTATGATGATACTGGTAATACAGAATTGTGCTATAATTGTATGACTTATAATATTGTACTAACATTGTGGTACTACATAATTGTGTTGGCCTTATAATTGTAGTTACATTTTGTTAATGCAACTATTACATATGTGTCTTGGCCTTATAATTGTAGTTAAAGTTACATAAAAGTTACATCTTGTTAATGCAACTGTTTTGTCGTTACATAATTGTTACATATCGTTTGTAGGTACATAATTGTAGTTAAAGTTACATAATAGTTACATCTTGTTAATGCAACTGTTACATAATTGGCAAAGTGTAACATAATGCAATCGTTTGTCGTTACATAATTGTTACATATCGTTTGTAGGTACATAATTGTAGTTAGTGTAACATAATGCAATCGTTTGTCGTTACATAATTGTTACATATCGTTTGTAGTTACAAAATTATAATATGGAGTAACATAATTGTAATAACTGCAGTCCTAACATATGCTGCGGTCGATGATAGTGATGATGTGTCATGCCACTTGTTTGTGGAGACACAATTTGCTTTTTCGTTTGTAGTTTATGTGGTATTTGTTTTTCTTTGCTTGTGTACACTTTTTCCATGTTGTTCATGGTTACATAATTGCTGACTAATTTTCTTGGGATACTTTTTTAAAGTTTAGTTTATATTGCACAGGTATTACTGAAAATGATATTATATAGTCCCATATTTTGTTATTTTATATAAAAAATGTATATAAAATCTGGTGTAGCATTCAATGTTGAACTGAAGCTAATCTTGTAGAGTCTCGGTTGCTTTTTGTAGAAATTTGCTTTTAATTCGGAGACGATGTCCGCAGATTTGCTGGTTTGTCGTTAAGCTACTTGCAAGGCGTCGGTGATCTCTTGACCTCTGCATCAGCGTAATGATCTGGGAGACGGAGGGGGCAGGATGGAGAGAATACTGTCAGGAGCTGATGTTGTTGGTTGTTTTCAATCTTGATATTTTGTAGGAATTTAATGTTGATTCGTAGACGAGGTTCGTATACGTTCGCTGCCACCAAATGTCATAAAGACTTTGTAGTTACTTGTAGAGAAGTATATTTTAGACTTGTGGTCGAGCGGCTTTTATATCTTGTAGTAGTTTCCCCACCAGATGTCATGTAGTGACGGGAGAGGTAAAGAATAGTATGGGACTATTTTTATTTGTCTTGGAAATATTAAACAGGTATAAGAGTATAAGTCCCGGGTAGCTACCTTCCTGTCTCGCTATCTCTCTCTCTTTCTGTTCTAAGGCTAATCTCCGTCTCGACCTCTCTCTAGGGTCGCTTGTCTCCTTCTACCCTCTCTTTCCTAAAATCTGGTGTAGCAGGGGTGTGTCACGTGTGTTCCTCGTGGGTCTTTGTTCACGAGAGGACTGCTGACAGCTAACTGCATCATCTCCTTACTGGCCGCTGTCGTCAGCTTTCCTCAGTGTAAGCATGTTTAGCATTGCTCAATTCTCGCAGACACAACACCTTCTCATCATCTGACTCCCTGCTTCTATCTGTCTCTCTATCTATCTATTTATCTATCTCTCTATTATGTAGTCCTATACACGTACGAGGTGAAGCAACAGGTAAGGCCTGGATAACGAGGCGGAACAGGATAGCACACATGTATCTTCGTTGTCTCATAATATTTTTTGTTTGCTTCTAATTTCATCTGGTTATAGTTAATTATTGATGAATGCTCTTCGCTGCCCATCACAGTGTGGTTTTTCGTCCACATAAAATAGTTTTAACATTTATACCCTTCCACACAGCAACTGTAGGAATCAACATTAAATCCACACTCATTCTATATTTAAACTATAGACAATCCAGTAATAACATATTCACACAAATTATCACTGCAGTGATAATGACCAGACCCAACTTATATACAACTGGCTTGGTGCTTTATTGTGTATGATGAGGATTCGAAACAGATGGGTTGTGTCTGGACCAGTTTCACAGGACTCCATGATAACACAGTGGTCATGTTAAAATATATGCTATGTATGTTACAAACGCATAATGTTTTGAAGATGAATGGCGTGGAAATGTTTCGAATCCAATGTCATTAGGTTTCCCACCATTCGACTCATAGCTCAGTACCAAACTACCTTTCACGGTTGTCCGTTTGCCTGCCCTAGATCTAACCCTACCTTCCACTTCCTTCCACCGAGGTGGGTACAGAAAGTTTGGTGCGTGGGTGTATTGTACATTAGTGAATAACGACTTTGCATCAAAACTCACTAATACCTTGTTTCGTAAATTCTTGGTTTTAAGTCATTATAAGATTTTTGGAAATTTTTAGGTGAGAATCGCAGATGGTGTCTAATGCAACGGACAAGGGTTTTGCAAGTTGTTTGGCTGGTTTGTGGGGTGCGCTTTCTATCCCAGACGTGATCAGTCTCATTGGAATATCCTTTTCTATAGAGTTTGGGAATTCTCCTCATCCATGGAGGTCGTCAGTACTCTTCTAGTAATTTCAGGTACTTTTTTCCTTGTTTTCATTGTCAATAACTTTTGCGCTTAATTTTTTAACTTCACTGTTTCATTCTTCACATATACTTTGTGTTTCGTTTCATTTGTTATTGTATCATTTAGTAATACCATTATTTTGTTCGTGTTATCACTATCATTCATCAAAACACTCCCCAACCTTTGTCTACTTGGGTGATCATTATTTCCTGGTTCTTACGTAAATCATTTAATGATTTTCTATGCTGTTTTGGGATCGAATTCGGTTCTTTGTCAGCCATGGCGTTGCAACATTCAAAAATCTATCTATCTATCTATCTATTGCCAGACACCATAATCCCTTAAGGGGTGGCCATTTGACTTTGAGTTATTTGTTTTAAGGGGAGGGGCACTAACCCTCCACCAACCCACTTGTTCACACGTAGGAAGCACGTATGGTTTGGTTATATGGTTACCACCCAGCGTTGTAAATGGTTCCTTGGCTTACAGGAAACCATTTGCCTTGGATAAAACCCTTATTTATGTCACTGTCACTCCATTTGTAACTGTCTGCTACATATTCGGCTCAGGTTTTTCTGTCTTTATTGGTCTCAAACTTTAGTCCAAGTGACAGTTGTCCTAACCCATTCCACGTTAGTGTGGTCTAATGGAGATATTTACCACTAAGTAGAGCTGCCTACATTGCTCCAGCACTGTTTTCATATAATGTTCTTAGTTTTCACTATAGTTTTTCTTGTTACATTTTATTTTCTTTGTACAGAATTCTCCATAGGTGCTGTGACGAGTCATCTGATCTTTTCAGGTCCATTAGTAATTTAAGTAAAAATTGCACTAGTAGTTTTCGTGTAAAGTTGTTAACAGACAGAAAGACAAAGTGGTAGTGAGACAAGTAAGCAAACAGACAAACGAAGTGAAAACAATACCCTTCCCCGAGCCCCTCCGGGCCTCCGAGGCAGGGACGGGTAGTGATAATGAAAAGGAACAGAGATTATATTATGAATGCAAAGGAAGAGAATGAAAGGTAAATTTCCGCTTGAAAGTCGGACAAGGCCTTCGTTATAGATCTATCTATCTATCTATTGCCAGACGCCTCAGTCCCGTTTGGGGTGGCCACAAACAAATCGCCTCCAAGTCGCCCTGTCCCCCGCCATTTCACTCCCCTGCTCCCAACTCACACCCCCCTCTCTCATATACCTCTCCACCCCATCCCTCCATCTCATCCTCGGCCTCCCCCTCCCTCTTCCCCCCTCCACCTCACTCACATACACTCTCTTTGTCAGTCTTTCACCCTCCATCCTCTCCACATGGCCAAACCACCTCAGTGTGTTCCTCATAAAGCTTCCTATCACATCCACATCAACACCACAACGCTCCTTTATATCCTCATTCGTCAGCCTGTCTCTCCATGTGACTCCACAGGCTCCTCTTAAATAACTCATTTCCACTGCTCTCACTCTTGACTTGTGTCCTTCCAACAACGTCCAACTCTTTGTTATAGATGACTATTATAAACAGCAGGATAAAGAATACCTCCATCGTGAGGGATAAAGATCAGTCAACTAATAAAGAGTAAAGGTGAAACAGTGTTAATGAAAACACTGTTATTCATAGTATACCTTATGATGGTTGCCCTAGATTATATAAAGGTGAGACTTGTGAAAAGTATAACAGAACATAAGGCAGATGTGCAACACTTCAAATTCTGTTGTGCTGCGTGTAGGTCAGTGCCGACATCTCCAAAAATTGCAGGAATCTATGATTTTAAAGAAGTTAGACAAAAAGTTGTGAAAAGCTTTAGACTCGACTACATATAAGTACATAAAACAAAGTTACCAACCTCAGAGATGGCTTTATGTATTGATGAATCATTGTGGCAGGTGTGACTTTGACCTCGTCAAATGGCAGGGGATGGGGGAGCAATTAATCACAGTGAGGCTCAGGGTCAAGTCATCATAAGACCACCAAGTCAAATGAACACAATAGAGGAGGCCAGCCAATCAGCAATAGACACGACAAGGTCCTGGAGACGTCCTGTTTATAAACATCACTGGTTTCCTCACTTCTATACATTATCTCTGAGGATGGACTTCGAGAGGTCCGAAGAGATATTGGATTAAAAAACTTAAGTTCTTTCTTCTTTTTCCCTTACAATCTACTCCTGTCATTAGCACAGAACTCAAAACTACTGAATCCCTCAATCACTTTAAAATTGCCAGTAATAAATGACGCCAAATCAAACTTTCTTGACAACCACGCATCGAGATTATGAAATATTTCTGATGGCAATTGAATGTTATTGTTAACTCTTTGTTCTTTCAATTGTAAATATAACAAGTCATCACTCATTACCCCAATAAAATCTTCAGATGGAAGCACTGTAAATAATCCTCTTGGGAAAGCTAACATTCTTTCCTATACGTTTGCCTGAAATTCTGCCTTAAAGGAAGTCAATCAGAACGCTTCTGTTCTGGAACTTGGCTCTCCCAAAATTGCTCCACTAAAGATACAGACTGGATACATTAAATCTATCCTAGGCAGTTTGCAAACCAACAAAGCTCCCTCCAGAGCAATTCCTCCATTAGTATTGAAAAACTGTTCCCCAGAAGTTGTTCCTGTTTTAAGTAAATTATTCAGACTATGCATCTGCAATTTTTCATTTCCTAATTCTTGGAAAGAAGCCAAAATTCACAAATTTACAAAGAAAGGAAGTACCTCTGATCCCTCTGACTACAGATCAATAGCAATCACAACTGCTCTTGGTAATGTATTTGATACTGTCATAAATAAGGACGTTGTTAACCCGCCCCGTCCCGTCGACGTATGGGTACGTTGCAGCGATTTGCATTTGCCAGTCCCGGCGACATACCAGTACGTCGTGCAATTGCAAGGTCCCTAATTTGCACAATTTTCAATTTTCGCGAGTGATTTTTTGTATGTATGCACAGGACACCTTCCTCTATTCCTCTACAAGATGCCAAGCAGGGACAATGCCTTACACTGCATAACCTCCCCCCTCCCCCCCTCATCCCATTGTCTCGGCAATGGACCTGTTACCAGTGACCTGGCTAGTAAAGATATTCAGGGCCAGAGTGATTCCCCAATCAATGACAATGTGGAGGACAATGTTTACATAGCATTAGAAGAAGAAACAGCCAGAAATAATGATCAGGTAATGTGGCAAAAAAAGGTCAGGTATGGTGATTAGTTAGTGAGTGAAACAACGCTTATAATGCCTTTATTACTGCTTGAAAACCAATATACTCTCATACTACATATACATTCGTACCAAGTAAATAAATAAATACCGTTTATGAGTGGATAAAATAGTTACCCTCCCATAGAACTAGTTTTCTTTGGTGCCAGCATGTTAGAAAACCCAGTCAGGTAAGCAGGAACTCCTACCTGGATTGGGTATTTTGAACCTCAGGTGAGCGATTTCTCTATGAATTTTCGATGTTTCTCACCAAAAGCGAAGGTTTTAGCCAAATTTTTTTTTTTTCGAAAATACCTCGGGACTGGGGGATGTCGGAGGTGTGGAAAACCTCGGGACGTGACGGGTTAAACATATTGAATACAAGATATACAGTATGGTTTTTGCGAGAAAAGATCCACAGTTGATATACTCAGTTTCATTACTCATACAATCCAGCAGTCAACTGAGCAAAATGGAGAAATGATATACAGTATGGTTTTTGTGAGGAAAGATCCACGGTTGATATACTCAAATTCATTACTCATACAATCCAGCAGTCAACTAAGCAAAATGGAGAAACCCCATGCAATTGCCATTGTTATATCTAAAGCATTTGGCAGAGTATGGCACCACTCCCTGCAATCCAAAGTCACGTTGTTCGGCATATCATGTTTATTTCCTCATATCTCAGCAACAGGAAAGTAAGAGTAAAGGTAGATGATGTGTATTCCAATTTCCACTCAATTAATACTAGCAGGTCACAAGGTTAAATCCTGGCTCTAACCCCTTTTCTTCATTTACAAAGTTTTATATCTCCAATTTCCAACTCAGCACAGCAATCTCTGTAAATCAAGACTTTGTTGAGATCACCGAATGGCAACAATAATAGCACTGTCTCATTTAATGGTGGGAAACCCCCAATATATCCAACTAGCTAGTTGACATATTGCCTGATTCTACATTACCTTCAGTGCAACCAATACTCCTGTCTCTAATAGTATTGAAAATCCAGTTGTGTTGCTTGATAAACCCTATGTCCCATTGTCACAAACTTTCCCATGACACACCATGATCTTCATGTCTTCGTGTGTCGCCGCATGTCGTCATGAGTAACGTGGCGTGACTAAGCACTGACGTGGAAAACCTGGTCGTTCTTCGCGTTTCTTGGTGCGCTACGACTATTTTTGTAATGTTCAAAAATTGTCGGCGTGGGCACTGACAAGGAGAACGTGAAATGTCGTGATGGTAACGTCATTTGTCTTAGCTGTGACTTAGCGTGTCTTAACATGTCTTAGCTTGCCATGGGTCGTCATGGCTTGCTGTTAGGTGTGACTTTATGTGTCGTAACAATAACTTGGGGCTCGGATCCCAAAGACCAGCTATGACAGACGAAGATATACCTACAGCAGGCAAAGTTATACCTAAGACACATTACGACAACTTACACACGACCAATGTCGTGTATTGTCATATGTCCTGATAATCTTAGTGGCGACTTTGCGGTAACTTAGCGGTTCCATAGCGTGTCATAGCTTGACGTAGCGTGTTGTGGCGATGTCCTGGCGTGACAATGGAGTCAAAGTGACTGTTATTTTTTAACTGAAGGATGATCGTAGTGTGTCATCAGCATAACATGACTCTTCCGTAGGGTGTTGTGGGATGTCGTAGCAGTATCTTTGTGTGCCTTAGCACTTAAGTGACTGTGTCGTGAAATGGCCGTTTAGACCTACCGTTAGAGGTATGATCATGGCATTTCACCAAGATTATACCTCTAGGGTAAGATTGTGGTGATCAAAGCCATTCTCGAAGATGAATTTGAATATGAGACACGGGCTGAATACCCTCAGTTTAACCTCTCACATTAGATCACCTGCCAAAACTGCCTCAAAGAAGTAGGCTATTGTACCGAATCCGTAATCTCTTCTCTAACGGGCAGTTAGCCGTAATCTTCAATAGTCATGTAAGATCTCAGCTTGAATACTGTTCCCCCACTGAGGGAGGTCACCTTGACACGGTGGTGGGGCTTGAAGCAAGGCTGGCAGTGCCACCTACTCTGGAGGCATGCCTACCTTTGTAGGGTTTGGCATCTGTTGGCCTTGTGGACCAAGCACCCGCTACATCACTGGTGTAGGAGGCCTGCTGGTGATATTAGTCCTTGTCCATTTACCATCAGGGGTGGGACTTTTGCCTCCCCGTGTATTTGCCGTGCATTGGATCCCATAATGCTGGGAGACGGGAGTCCTGGGGGTTGAGGATGCTGTACGATGCACCCTGGTCCTTTATTCTGACTAGATGGGTGGCCAGGCTGGGCCCGACCAGGTCAATCAGCTGGTCATGCATTGGCTAGGGTCAACTGGGCACTTGGGGACCCGGTGGCTCCTATCTTCCTGAAGTCACATTTGCCCAGGTCCCCCGGTGGTTACCCACGTATACTCTCTTGCTACCTCTGGGGTCATCATTGGTGTTGTTCCTTGCATAAGACCTCCCCTTGTGGGGCTCCATGGTGGGTGGAGGGGTGGGGGAATGAACTTGTTTTTTTCTCTTCATGGCTGAATTTATTAACCCGTTGAGAGCAATAGGCCTCAATTGGGACTTATCAGAGTAGAAAGCAATAGGCCTCAAATGAACGCGATTTTCAAAGGCATACCAAAACTGTGCCACGGGTAGCAGGTGGCTGTAATTTGTATGGGAAATAGGGGCAGGTGGCAACTCTTGATACCACCTATGCATTGCCCCTTATACTGTATGCTCAGAATATGCGCACACGCACACCATGGAGCACACAAGCAAATTTTCATCATTTTCCTCCTGTGACGCAGCCTACCCCACACCAGACACTAAGCGATCTGCACACACACACACACACACACACACACACACACAGGGAGTCAAGCAAGGCACACGTGCGAAATCGGCGCTCCGTACCGAACCAACACGGCCAGTGGCATTACCTAAATTAGTATCTTTGTATGAGTCAAGCTCTGTACCAACTAAATGATTTTTCATTATTAAAAGAAAAAAAAAAGTTTAAATAAGACTTGTTCAAACAGAAAAGAGAACCAAGACGAAAGAATGCACTCAATCAGCTGAGGTTTGTTTAGACTACAGCAGCACGGGGAATGTAAGTACATACTCTGTACTTTTAGTATTGCAAAATGCATACATACTTTAGTAAAGCAAATTTGGAAAAGAAAAGGGATAAAGGTAGAAAGCAAAATGATGATTTCTACCAAGAACTGGTTGAAGTGGAGACTCACAATAGACTGGTTGAACGTGTACACAAACTAGAAATGGCTTTCAAAAATGAAATTGATGAAATAAAGAAGCAGATGCACTTGCAAAAGGAAGAAATAGAAAAACTAGGAAGGGAGGCCAACAAGAAAGACACAACCATCAGTGAACTAACAGTGGAATTGAGTACACTTAGGAAGAAAATGAGTGAAATGGCAAGTACAGTAGTCAATCACGAGAGTGTTATAGAAGAGTTCAAAAATGACACAGAGACAATTAGGCAAGTAAGCAGTCTTATAGACCAGAGCAGTGATATTGAGGAGAAGATAACACAGGTGAATGAAGCTGTGCAAAGCTACAAAAATGATGTGGAAACCACTTATGCTGAAATGGTGAAAGTAAAGAAAGACTTAGAAACAAGGGTGGAGGAAAAAAGCATTAAAAAGGAAGTGAAAAGAATAATCCAAAACAATCCAAAGTTAGTCAGAGATTCAGTAGATATAAACAAATCTATTGTAATCACTGGTATAGAAGAGGAAGAAGTAAAAAACAAGATCACAAGAGACAAAAAGGAGATGGCAAATGTAATGAGCTTACTGAAAGAAGTATCAGAGGAACTCTGAAGTAAAGACACAGAGGAACACAAAAGGTTAGGGAAATACGAGAAAAGCAAGACAAGACCTCTAAAGGTGACTTTTCAGAGTGTAAACACTGTGGAGGAGAATCTTATGGAAAAAGAGGAGTTCAAAAATGTATGGATAAAAAGATGCCTAACACAAGAGGCACTGGAATTACTGAAAGAGAAAAGGGAGGAAGCAAAAACAAAAAATGAGGGATGATCAGAAGAGGAGAAGAAGAAATTTTTTTTACAAAGTAATAGGATTGCAGGTATGAAAGTGGTACACAAACAGGATGGACTAAAAAGGAGGGAGGTAGTAAAACCATGTCATGACAAGTATATAGACAAGATGATGAAGTTGATGTACTCAAATGTGGATGGAATGGTATCTAAATTACTAGAGATGAATGATTATGCCATAGAAAATGAACCACAAATAATATGCCTAACTGAAACAAAATTAACACCAAGGATATCCAATGACATACCAAACTTAGAGGAATACAATATATGGAGAAGAGACAGAAATTTAAAAAAAGGAGGAGGAATTATAATATTAACTAAGAAAAATCTAAAAGTCAAGGAAATAAAACTAGATATACCATCACAAGTAGAACTGATTGCAGTAGAGATCAACACATCTGAAGGGAAAGTAATTGTAGCTAATTTGTACATGTTACCCAGATCAAACACATGGGAAAGAGATGAATATGAGGACCTGGCAGAGAATACAATTCAGAGTTTAAGATCATTACTACATAAAATGGAAGAGAAATCGGAAAAGAATTATACTAACTGGGGATTTTAATACAAATATAAATTGGAATACTCTAGATATAATTAGCCAAGAGAGCTGTTGGGACCAAAAGCTCCTGGATCTCGTGCAAGAGTTTTTCCTAACGCAACATGTGAGGGAAACCACCAGAAAAAGAGGACTTGATGTACCTTCAGTGCTAGATCTAATATTTACTAGGCAAGAAAATGATATTGACAGTTTAATATATCACCCTCCACTCGGCAAAAGCGATCATGCAGTACTAAATTATAACTTCAGGATAGCATATGACATAGTTAACAGCAATGACAGTTACAAAAAGAGCCTAAACTATAAAAAGGGAAATTATCAAGACCTAAAGAAGTATTTCTTAGAAGTTGATTGGGAAAATGAGCTTAGAGGACAAGATTTAAATGCTGTATTTAAAAAATTCTGTGAATTTTATGAAATAGAAGTCCAGAAGTACATCCCAAAGCACAAAGAAGCAAATAAGAAAATACAGAAATGGTTCAATACAGAATGTAAAAAATCAAAAGAAAGAAGAGATTTGTTGTGGAATAGATACAGAAGACACAATACTGAAAGGGAGTATAATAATTACAAACAGGCAAGAAACGATTATACAAGAATAAGGAGGGAAGCCCAAAAACAGTTTGAGGAGGATATCATAAATAAAAGTAGTGATCAACCAAAGCTGTTTTACAGCTACATCAGTAGCAAAACCAAAGTAAAAGATATAATACAATCCATTACGGACGAGGGAATCACTTATACACAAGAGAAAGATATTTGTGAAGCACTAAACAAGAATTTCCAATTAGTTTTAACAGAAGAAAAAAATTTTGAGAGGGACTATGTGGAACATGCATGTCCACACATACTACCAGATATACAAATAGCAGAAAAAGTAATACAGGAAGAGTTAAGTAGATTAGACAGAAGAAAAGCAAGTGGTCCTGATGAAATTTCATGTTGGGTACTATGAGAATGTGCAAAGGAGTTAAGTAAACCATTATTTTTAATATTCAAGAACTCCTTGAGTCAAGGTAAACTACCTGATATTTGGAAAAAAGCAAATATTGTCCCCTTATTCAAGAAAGGAAAGAGACAAAATCCACTCAACTACCGACCAGTATCACTGACCAGTGTTGTAAGCAAGGTATTAGAAAAGCTTATAAGAAAAGCTTGGGTAAATTATCTAGAAGAACAAATTATGATAACAGAAAGGCAGTTTGGTTTCAGAAAAGGAAAATCATGTGTTACTAATCTGTTGAGCTACTATGACAGAGTAACAAACAGAATACAGGAAAGAGAAGGATGGGTGGACAGTATCTATTTAGATTTCAAGAAAGCTTTTGACACAGTACCACACCAAAGACTTTTATGGAAACTGTACCATCAAGGAAACTGTACCATCAAGGAGGAATTCGAGGCAAACTGTTTTGTTGGATGCAAGACTTTCTCATAAAAAGAGAAATGAGAACAGTACTAAGAGGAAACTACTCATCATGGAAAGAAGTGACTAGTGGAGTACCACAGGGTTCAGTGCTG
Source organism: Coenobita brevimanus (assembly GCF_032717465.1). Classification (NCBI taxonomy): domain Eukaryota; kingdom Metazoa; phylum Arthropoda; class Malacostraca; order Decapoda; family Coenobitidae; genus Coenobita; species Coenobita brevimanus. The sequence goes on along the minus strand of NC_136991.1, from coordinate 19,667,601 downwards.
GCACCAATCATGTTTTTAGTGTATATAAATGATATAAACAGTAACACTGGAAATGAGAGCTATCTGAATATGTTTGCAGATGATGCAAAAATACAAAGGAGAATTACTAACACAGACTCTTGTAAAGAGCTACAAGGAGAATTAAATAAACTTCATGAATAGAGTAGTACATGGCAAATGGAATTCAATGTGGACAAGTGTCATGTAATCAAGTTTGGTAAAAGTGGAAAAAGACCTGATTGGGATTATAAGTTTTGAAATAAAACTCTACACACATCAGAAAGATGAAAGGACCTAGGTGTGCTTATGAATAACAGACTATCTCCGGCTGACCACATCAGTGAGAAGTTACAGAACATGTATACACTGCTTCCAAATATGAGAATAGCATTCACATACAAAAATGAAGACATGCTAAGAAGGATAATAACATCATTCATCAGACCAACCCTGGAGTATGCATCAGTAGTCTGGAGTCCTCATCTCAAAAAACACATAGACAAGATTGAAAAAGTTCAAAGGGCCGCTACAAGATGGATACCAAGCTTTAGGGATCTAAGCTACGAAGAAAGACTAAATAAACTGAATCTACCAACACTAAAGGAGAGAAGGAAAAGAGGTGACATGATAATGCTATATAAGTTCATATCAGGGAAGGAGAAAATAGACATAAATGATTACTTAACATATGGAGAAGCATCAGCAAGAGGACACTGGAAAAACTGCATAAATAGAGATGTGATAAAGACGTAAGGAAATTCAGTTTCCCAAACAGAGCAATTGATCAATGGAATGCACTACCGAATGAAATAGTGTGTGCCAAAACAATTCACAAATTTAAGGATATGTACGATAAATATGGTTTAAGACACGGGACAGTACTAGCTTGACTCATTCCTGTAAAGATACAATTAGGTAAGAACAATTAGGTAAGAACACACACACACACACACTTGTAAAAAGTTACAAGAAGAATTAAATAAACTTCATGAATGGAGTAATACATGGCAAATGGAATTCAATGTGGACAAGTGTCATGTAATCAAGTTTGGTAAAAGTGGAAAAAGACCTGATTGGGATTATACGTTAGGAAATAAAACTCTACACACATCAGAAAGATAAAAGGACCTAGGTGTGATTATGAATAACAGACTATCTCCGGCTGACCACATCAGTGAGAAGTTACAGAACATGTATACACTGCTTCCAAATATGAGAATAGCATTCACATACAAAAATGAAGACATGCTAAGAAGGATAATAACATCATTCATCAGACCAACCCTGGAGTATGCATCAGTAGTCTGGAGTCCTCATCTCAAAAAACACATAGACAAGATTGAAAAAGTTCAAAGGGCCGCTACAAGATGGATACCAAGCTTAAGGGATCTAAGCTACGAAGAAAGACTAAATAAACTGAATCTATCAACACTACAGGAGAGAAGGAAAAGAGGTGACATGATAATGCTATATAAATGCATATCAGGGAAGGAGAAAATAGACATAAATGATTACTTAACATATGGGGAAGCATCAGCAAGAGGACACTGCAAAAAACTGCATAAGAAGAGAGGTGATAAAGACGTGAGGAAATTTAGTTTCCCAAACAGAGCAATTGATCCGTGGAATGCACTACCGAATGAAATAGTGTGTGCGAAAACAATTTACAAATTTAAGGATTTGTACGATAAATATGGTTTAAGACATGAGACAGTACGAGCTTGACTCATCCCTGTAAAGATACAATTAGGTAAGAACAATAAGGTGAGGTAAGAACACACACACACACACACACACACACACACACACACACACACACACACACACACACACACACACACACACACACACACACACACACACACACACACACACACACACACCGCTCACTGGCTCAGTGGTAACGTTCTCGCTTGTTATCTGGTAGACAGGAATTCGAGCCTCGCTCAGGTTGCGAAAAGTTTCACCGACGAAGTGGGTGGTTACTGTCCCCCTAGAGCAAGGGGATGGGTGTGTGCGTGTGTGAAGGTCACAGCCTTGCCCCTAGATCGAACTATATGAGCTCTCAGCTCCCTTGCAGGAGGGTAAAAAGCTGGCGATCACAACCATCAAGTGATCCTGACCAACCCGGTGAATTACACACGCACACACACACACACACGCACACACACACGCACACGCACACACACACACACACACACACACACACACACACACACATACACACACACAGGAGGCACAGGAGAGCGAATGCATGCTGACAGCGCTCCATACTGAGCCAGCACGGCCAGTGGCATTACCTAAATTAGTATCTTTTTATGAGTCAAGCTCTGTACCAGGTTAGACTAAATGGTTTTCTATTATTTAAAAAAAAAAAAAGAAGTTTAAACAAGACTTGTTCAAACAAAAAAGAGAACCAAGTAGCGTAAGAATGCGCTCAATCAGCTGATTGTTTGTTTAGACTACAAGTGCCCCAGGGAATGTAAGTACTCTGTGCTTTTAGTACTGCAAAATAGCCACATACTTCAGTAAAGCAAATTTGGAAAAGAAAAGGGATAAAGGTAGGAAGCAGGATGATGATTTCTACCAAGAACTGGTTGAAATGGAGACTCACAATAAACTGGTAGAGCGTGTACACATACTGTAGATGGCTTTTCAGAATGAGATTGATGAAATAAAGAAGCAGATGCACTTGCAAAAGGAAGAAATAGAAAAACTAGGAAGGGAGGTCAACAAGAAAGACAACCATATGTGAATTAACAGTGGAAGTGAATACACTTAGGAGGAAAATGAGCGAAATGGCAAGTACAGTAGTCAACCACGAGAGTATTGTGGAAGAGTTCAAAAATGATACGGAGACAATTAGGCAAGTAAGCAGTCTGATAGACTAAAGCAGTGATACTGAGGAGAAGATAACACAGGTGAATGAAGTTGTACAAAGCTACAAAAATGATGTGGAAACCACGTATGCTGAAATGGTGAAAGTAAAGAAAGACTTAGAAACAAGGTTGGAAGAAAAAAGCATTAAAAAGGAAGTGGAAAGAATAATCCAAAACAATCCAAAGTTAGTCAGAGATTCAGTAGATATCAACAAAACTATAGTAATCACTGGTATAGAAGAGGAAGAAGTAAAAAACAAGATCTCAAGAAACAAAAAGGAGATGGCAAATGTAATGAGCTTATTGAAAGAAGTATCAGAGGAAATCTGTAGTAAAGACATAGAGGAACACAAAAGGTTAGGGAAATACGAGAAAAGCAAGTCAAGACCTCTAAAGGTAACCTTCCAGAGTATAAACACTGTGGAGGAGATACTAAAAAATGCAAAGAATCTTATGGAAAAAGAGGAGTTCAAAAATGTATAGATAAAAAGATGCCTAATACAAGAGAAGCTGGAATTACTGAAAGAGAACAGGGAATAAGCAAGAACAAAAAATGAGGGAAGATCAGAGGAGGAGAAGAATACATTTTTTTTTAACAAAGTAATAGGATTGCAGGTAAGAAAGTGGTACATAAACAGGAGGGAATTAAAAGGAGGAAGGTATTAGAACCATGTCATGACAAGTATATAAATAAGGTGATTAAGTTGATGTACTCAAATGTGGATGGAATGGTATCTAAATTATTAGAGATGAATGATTATGTCAGAGAAAATTAACCACATATAATATGCCTAACTGAAACAAAATTAACACCAAGAATATTAAATGACATAGTAAACTTAGAGGAATATAATATATTGAGAAGAGATAGGAACTTAAAAAAAGGAGGAGGAACTATAATATTAACTAAGAAAAATCTAAAAGTCAAAGAAATAGAACTAGATATACCCTCTCAAGTAGAACTGACTGCAGTAGAGATCAACACATCTGAAGGGAAAGTAATTGTAGCCAATTTGTACATGCCACCCAGATCAAACACATGGGAAAGAGACGAATATGAGGACCTGGCGGAGAGTACAATTCAAAGTTTAAGAGGATTACTAAATAAAATGGAAGAGATATCAGAAAGAATTAAACTAACTGGAGATTTTAATACAAATATAAATTGGGATACTCTAGATATAATAAGCCAAGAAAGCTGTGGGGACCAAAATCTCCTGGATCTCGTGCAAGAGTTTTTCCTAACGCAACATATGAGGGAAACCACCAGAAAAAGAGGACTCGATTTACTATCACGATCTAAAGTTTCTTTACCCCCTTGAGTGGAGGAAGGTCGAAGCCAAGGTTAAAGAAATGACGGGCCACCGAACACAGGCCAGTTCATGATGGAGGGGTTCACTAACTTGAAGCTTAGGATAATAACAATCACCCGGATAAAGCACACGAGCCTATTTATGAATCACGGTATCATGAACCATTATTAGTCTTATATACTGGCAGTGTCCGATCATCCGGTCTTGCTACAACCTTGGCTTCGACCTTCCTCCACTCAGGGGGGTAAAGAAACTTTGGATCGTGATAGTACCTTCAATGTTAGATCTCATATTTACTAGGCAAGAAAATGAAATTGACATTTAAATATATCACCCTCCACTTGGCAAAAGCGATCATGCAGTACTAAATAGCAACTTCAGGATAGCATATGACATAGTTAACAGCAATGAAAGTTACAAAAAAAGCCTAAACTATAAAAAAGGGGAATTATCATGACCTAAAGAAGTATTTCTTAGAAATTGATTGGGAAAATGAGCTTAGAGGACAAGATTTAAATGCTGTATATAAAAAATTCTGTGAATTTTAGGAAATAGGAGCCCAGAAGTACATCCAACAGCACAAAGAAGCAGAAAAGAAAATAAAGAAATGGTTCAATACAGAATGTAAAAAATCAAAAGAAAGAAGAGATTTGTTGTGGAATAGATACAGAAGACACAATAGTGAAAGGGCATATAATAATTACAAACAGGCAAGAAACGATTATACAAGAATAAGGAGGGAAGCCCAAAAACAGTTTGAGGAGGATATCATAAATAAAAGTAGTGATCAACCAAAGCTATTTTACAGCTACATCAGAAGCAAAACCAAACACAATCCATTACGGACGAGGGAATCACCTATACACAAGAGAAAGATATTTGTGAAACACTAAATAAGGGTTTCCAATCAGTTTTTAGAGAAGAAAAAAATTTTGAGAGGGACTATGCATGCCCACACATACTACCAGATATACAAATATCAGAGAAAGTAATACAGGAGGGGTTAAGTAAATTAGACAGAGGAAAAGCAAATGGTCCTGATGATATTTCATGTTGGGTGCTACGAGAATGTGCAAAGGAGTTAAGTAAACCACTATTTTTAATTATCAAGAAATCCTTGAGTCAAGGTAAACTACCTGATATTTGGAAGAAAGCAAATATTGTCCCCTTATTCAAGAAAGGGAATAGACAAAATCCACTCAACTACCGACCAGTATCACTGACCAGTGTTGTAAGCAAGGTATTAGAAAAGCTTATAAGAAAAGCTTGGGTAAATCATCTAGAAGAACACAATATGATAACAGAAAGACAGTTTGGTTTCTGAAAAGGAAAATCATGTGTTACTAATCTGTTGAGCTACTATAACAGAGTAACAGACACAATACAGGAAAGAGAAGGATGGGTGGACAGTATCTATTTAGATTTCAAGAAAGTATTTGACACAGTACCATACCAAAGACTTTTATGGAAACTGTACCATCAAGGAGGAATTCGAGGCAAACTGTTTTTTGGATGCAAGATTTTCTCATAAAAAGAGAAATGAGATCAGTCCTAAGGGGAAATTACTCATCATGGAAAGAAGTGACTAGTGGAGTACCACAGGGCTCAATGCTGGCACCAATCATGTTTTTAGTGTTAATGATATAGAGAGTAACACTGGAAATGAAAGCTATCTAAATATGTTTGCAGACGATGCAAAAATACAAAGGAGAATTACTAACCCAGACTCTTGTAAAGAGCTACAAGAAGAATTAAATAAACTTCATGAATGGAGTAGTACATGGCAGATGGAATGCAATGAGGACAAGTGTCATGTAATCAAGTTTGGTAAAAGTGGAAAAAGACCTGATTGGGATTATACGTTAGGAAATAAAACCCTACACACATCAGAAAGAGAGAAGGACCTAGGTGTGATTATCAATAACAGACTATCTCCGGCTGACCACATCAGTGAGAGGGTACGGAACATGTATACACTGCTTGCAAATATGAGAATAGCATTCACATACATAAATGAAGACATGCTAAGAAGGATAATAACATCATTCATCAGACCAACCCTGGAGTATGCATCAGTAGTCTGGAGTCCTCATCTCAAAAAACACATAGACAAGATTGAAAAAGTTCAAAGGGCCGCTACAAGTTGGATACCAAGCTTAAGGGATCTAAGCTACGAAGAAAGACTAAATAAACAATCTACCAACACTACAGGAGAGAAGGAAAGGAGGTGACATGATAATGTTATATAAATGCATATCAGGGAAGGAGAAAATAGACATAAATGATTACTTAACATATGGGAAGCATCAGCAAGAGGACACTGCAAAAAACTGCTTAAGATGAGAGGTGATAAAGACGTAAGGAAATTCAGTTTCCCAAACAGAGCAATTGATCAGTGGAATGCAGTACCGAATGAAATAGTGTGTGCCAAAACAATTCACAAATTTAAGGATATGTACGATAAATATGGTTTAAGACACGGGACAGTACGAGCTTGACTCATTGCCGTAAAGATACAATTAGGTAAGAGCAATTAGGTAAGAATACGAGAGAGAGAGAGAGAGAGAGAGAGAGAGAGAGAGAGAGAGAGAGAGAGAGAGAGAGAGAGAGAGAAATAATTATAATATAATAATAATAAAGTTTATTTCCACAAACTGTGGTTATTCATATAACAAGTTATATATAAAATTATAATACAAAGCATAGATCTGAAGATTATACCCTGTAGATAAAAAGTGTTAGGGAGTATAATACAAAGATATATAATTGTACAATTATCAATATGCTAAATGTCATTATATATTCTATTTCAAATTGTTGTCTTTGTGAATTATTACATAATATTTTACAACATATTTTACTAGTTTATTATTGTTTAGCATTATACAGTAAGATTATTGAGGGGTGTTTAGTAAGTGACTGTTAAGTCAAATTCTGAAAGTGTTTAAACTATGTGATTCCTTGACATTTTCTGGGAGATGGTTCCCCACATCTTTGGCCCTATTACTGCTAAGGATCTTGCACCCGAGTCGGAACCATAGGAACGTACAGATTATTTTTTTTGTCTAGTGATGCTTTGTGTCATATTGTGTACCGATGAAAAAGAAATGATATAGTCAGGGTAGAGATTAGCTAGATATTTGAAGACTGTGACAGCTGTGTCAAACTTTATCTTGTTTCGAGTGTTTAGCCATTTCAGTTCTTTTAAAATTGGAGTGACATGGTCATACTTCCTTGCTTTTCCATCAGCAACTTTAGCAGCAAAATTTTGTAGTTTCTGCTCACATGAAAGTTGAGATTTCTTTGCAGTGTCCCATATTACATTGCCGTAGTTTAGGATACTTAGGGCCAGTGCCTGTACTATGATTTTTCGAGTTTCTTTGTCAAAGCTATCTTTTATCCCGTTAATATATATTAATATGCCCATTACTTTTTTGTTAAGTTCATTTACATGCTTATCAAAGGTCATGTAGGAATCCATATATATGCCTAAATTTTTTACATAGGTGCTGGGTTGAACTGCTGTGTCTCCAAATTGAACAGTAGTGTAGGTGGTATTAGTGAGATAATTTGCCTGGTCCCTAAAAAGATATTATGTGTTTTATTGGTATTCAGAAGAAGACCGTTTTTAAGAAAGTATTCCCTGGCTATACTCAGGGTTTCCTCTGCTTTGTGCAATATATCCTGAAGAGAACCTAGTTTGCTACTGTGAAGAAACTGAGTGTCATCAGCATATTGCACTAAAATACATTCTTTAAGATTTTCTGAGAGATCATTCACATATATATTGAATAGTATAAGGCCAGGAATTGAGCCTTGGGGTACCCCGTAGGTGACATTTGATTTGGAGGATATGGTGTTTTGGATGCGAACAGACTGTGTTCTATTACTGAGGTAGCTGTCAAACCAGAAGTTATCGACATTGACTTTACTGAGTTTATTGAGAAGAATGGGATGGCTGATACTATCGAAAGCTTTTGATAGATCACAGAGAGTTAAAAGTGATATGTGTTTATTATCCATATTATGGTAGATATTATCAGTGATAACTGTGAGTGCTGTATTTGTGGATAGTTTAGGACGGAAGCCATGTTGGGTTTGTGAGAGAAGTTTGTTTGACTCAAGAAATGTTATTAGTTTAGATGAGACGATTTTTTTCGATAATTTTGGAAAAAACAGGTAGCAATGAAATTGGTCGGTAATTGCTCACGACGTGAGTGTCCCCACTTTTATATAAAGGCGTGACTATAGCATTCTTCCAAGCATTAGGGAATACGCCCTTAACAATTGAAGAATTTATTACGTGGGTTACATAAAATGCGAATATGAAGAGGGAATCCTTAATAAAACGAAGTGAAATATTGTCTGAGCCATAAGATTTGGTATTTTGTAAATGTTTAATTGTTAATATTACAGTGTTAACATCAACAGTTTCTGGTCGGAATTGTGTCATGCTGCGTGCGCCATTACCAATGAGAAGTCTTTCAGATGGAGGATTGATTTATGGTGTTACTTGCTTGCAGGGAGACCTGGATATTTTCAAAAGTTCTTTTACCTACGTTTGCGAAAAACTTATTAAATTCTTCAGCTTTACTTTGTGGATCATCCAAAGAGCTATTGTTGGAATTTTTATTGTTGGGTATTATATCTTGGACTATTTTCCATGTTGCAGAAGTATTACCTCTTGAGTTTGAGAGTTCTTTGTGATAATATTGGTTTTTAGCTTGATTAACAAGTGATTTGGCTCTTTTTAAATCCCTGTAACTTTCCTTTAATGACAGGTTGGACCTGTTTAGTTTTAATTGGTTCCGTGTGTGATCCCGTGTTTTTATTATTTCTCGATTTTCATCAGTAATCCAAGGGGCAGGAGGACTTTTTATATCTCTTGTAACAAGGGGGGCACATTTGTCCAAACTTCTGGTGAACACTGAGGTTAACATATCAACCTGTCCATTTACATTGTCAGTATCTAGAATAGTATTTAAGTTATTTGTTTCATTTAGTAAGTGGGAACACAGTACATCATTGCTATAGATTTTAAAGTCACGGAGGGTTTTAATAGTAGGTGGACGTTTAGGCTTACTTATATTTGCGGTTAAGGTTGTGAGGTCGTGATCACCTATGATGTGTGGGACAACATCACTATGAGTTATTTTCTCAGGACTGTTAGTTATAATTATCTCAAGGAGAGTAGCAGATGTAGGAGTGATTCGTGTGGGCTTATTAACTACTTGTGTCAGTTTATTGGATATTATATGGGATAATTTGCTATTATGGTAGAGAAGATTGTCATTTAAATGTTCGAACTCTCAATCAGGCTGGTAAAATGGAAGAGCTTATTTCAGTGTTCAAGGAATACAAGATGGATATTTGTGCTCTTACAGAAACGAGGTTGCTTGGAGTTGATAAAATGAATTTGGAAGATGGTATTACTATGCTGGTTTCTGGTAGGAGTGATGGAAATCATTACCAAGGAGTAGGCTTACTGCTGAGTAGAGATGCTTGTAAGGCAGTATGTGAGTTTGAACCAATTAATGAGCGCTTGCTTTATGCTCGTTTAAAATCTAACCATGGTAATATCAGTATGGTTGTATGGTACGCTCCGACAAATGAGGCTGCTGATGAAATGATGGATGACTTTTATGAGAAGCTGCAGGATGTAGTGAATAGAGTGGCAAGACATGATGTGTTAGTTTGCATTGGTGATTTTAATGCGATTCTTGGCAGTAGTAGGGATGGCTTTGAAGATTGTATGGGTAAGGAGGGTGTTGGTGTAAGAAACGAAAATGGGGTGCGACTTGGAAACTTTTGTTTGGCAAATGACCTTATAATTGGTGGAACTATCTTTGAGCATAGAAAAATACATAAGACTACTTGGATTTCACCATGTGGTAAATATTGTAACCAGATTGACCACATTGCAATTAGCAGAAGGCATAGGAGTTATATGCAAGATGTTTGCGTAAGGAGGGGGGCAGATATAGGTAGTGATCATCAACTTGTTGTGTCCAAGTTTAAAATAAAACTTAAGAGAAACGTTAATGGTAATTGTACAGGAGGTAATAATTATGATTTTGATGAGCTGAGAAGTGATGAGAGCACGATGGAAAAGTTTCGGTGGGAATGTAGGAACAGGTTTCTAGTCCTGCCGACTTTGATGGAATCTGAAGACAATGATATTAATCAAATGTGGAGAGAGGTAAAAGAGGTTTTGCATGAGAGTTCTAAGGTTACTATTAAGAAAAAGGGAAAAGCGAGAAGGAAAAAGTGGATGGCAGATGAAACATGGAATGCAATTCAGAAAAGGAAAGAGGCTAAGTTAAGAAGTGAAGAACAACATGTTGATGGCCAGGTAGTTGAAGTACTTAGAGCAAAGTACTGGAGTTTACATTCTGAAGTAGAAAGACTCGTTAGACGTGATAAGAGGAGACTATATGATGAAAAGGCGACAGAGACAGAAATTAAATTAAGTAAAAATGACGGTCAGAGCACAAGAGCAGCGTATCAGGCCATAAAGGAGTTAACTGGGACTGAAAAGAGAAGGAAGGAAATACCTGTACGAGATAGAAATGGTAATTTGATGACTAAAGATTTGGATATAAAGGGAAGGTGGAAAGAGCATTTTGAATCTGTTCTAAATAGACCAATCCCAGCTGAAGAGGACATTTTGCCAGCCGAGAGAGATTTGCAGATAGAAACAGGGGATATAACTTTGGAAGAGGCAGCAAAATCTATAAAGGAGTTAAAGAATTTTAAGGCTCCAGGAGAGGATGGAATATTCCCTGAAATGCTTAAGCTGGAAAATGACGAGTTGATGAATGCTCTTTTGAAACTTTTTAACGTGGCTTGGGATAATGGTGGAATTCCAGAAGAGTGGAAAAATGGAGTGATTATATAAATACCAAAAAAGGGAGATTTAAGTGTGTGTGGCAATTGGAGGGGGATAACTTTGACACCTGTAGTTGCAAAAGTCTCTTCCAAAATCTTGTTGAACAGAATAGAGCCAGTAATTGATAAAATTTTAAGAGAAGAACAAGCGGGATTTAGAAAGGGTCGAGGATGTAATGATCAGATTTTTATTGTAAGGCATCTAATGCAACAAGCTAATGAGATGAAAATGCCACTTAGTATGTGTTTTGTGGATTTTGAAAAGGCGTTTGATAATGTTTCACGTGGAGCTATGTTGAAAATTATGAGATTCTATGGTATACCAGAAAAGTTTGTAAATATTATTAGAAGCCTGCATGAAGGTACTTTTTGTAAGGTAATATGGTGGGTGGTTCTTTGAGTGATCCATTTCAAGTTGGGTCAGGAGTGATTCAAGGAGGAGTTCTTTCGCCATTGTTGTTTGCTTTGGTTATGGATTATGTTATGAAAAAGGTTGTAAGGAGAACAGGTGCAGGAATTAACTGGAAAGAAAATAAGAAGCTGATGGATTTGGACTATGCTGATGATATTGTACCGATTTACGGAAGTATTTACGAGATGCAGAGGGTGCTTGATTGTCTGGTGGAGGAAGGAGAAAAAGTAGGATTGGTAATAAATTGTGGAAAGACTGTAATTATAAATATGAACATGGAGAACCAAATCGATAGTGTGATTGGGAATAATGTGGTGAAGTGTGTAGAAAACTTTAAATATCTGGGAACGATTGTATCATCTAATGGATCATTAAACAATGAAATTGAGGAGAGGATTAGACAGGCTTGGCGAGCTGTTGGAATGTTGAAATCTGTTTGGAATAATAATATGCTTTTGGTACATACCAAAGTGAAAATTTACAAGTCCATGGTTAGACCAATTTTAATTTACGGGCACGAGTCATGGTACAGTACAACAGCAACAGAGCAGAAAGTATTAGGATTTGAGAATAAAATACTGAGAAGGATTCTTGGGGTAAAGTGGCAAGACAGAGTTACAAATGCAAGAGTAAGGGATATTACGAGAGTGGAACCAGTTAATGAATATGTGAGACTGTCTCGCTGGAAGTGGCTGGGGCACATATACAGAAAAGAAGGTAGTTTAATACAGGATGTGCCAGAGTGGACTGCTAGAGGAAGAAGAGGTAGAGGTAGGCCGAGGGAAACCTGGTTGAGGACGATGAAAAAAGAAGCAGGAGAGGAGTGTTGGTGGGACATGAAGGAGATGGCAAGAGACAAATATTGGTGGAGAGAGTTCATTGAGGCCCTATGCATCCCGTGGGGTCCACAGGAAATGACTGAAGGCAAATATAGTTTTCTTGAGGATTAAAGCAGATCTTAGCACCTCGTTAATATAATCAAAGGAATCATAAGGAGCCTTCGGGTGTCTGTAAATACATTCTACAATGATTGAGGGTAATTTTCTGCACTGTACTGAGATCCAGATATCTTCTACTCCTGTTTGTTTAGAAAGTTTGGGGTCTATTAGTTTGGAGGTTAAATGTTGCTTGATGGATATACAGACACCCAAGCCGCGTCCATCATCATTACGATAAATTTTGTAGTTAGGTAAATGTACATAGGCATCTGGAGTGTGAGAAAGCAACCAAGTTTAAGACAAAGTATATCTATGTCTCTCTCATCAATCATGAGCTTCATTTTGTCAAAGTTAGACTGAAGAGACTGAGCATTTATGTGTTCTATAACAAGAGAGGTGAAGATGATTTGCACACACACACACACACACACACACACACACACACACACACACACACACACACACACACACGACAGAGAGAGAGAGAGAGAGAGAGAGAGAGAGAGAGAGAGAGAGAGAGAGAGAGAGGTAAAGATGATCTGCACACACACACACACACACGAGAGAGAGAGAGAGAGAGGCGGTTGATCTGCACACACACACACACACACACACACACCAGAGAGAGAGAGAGAGAGAGAGAGAGTTATGGGTAAATTTGGCAGTGCCTATGTAATTTATCGTAGTTTGAGAGAGAGAGAGAGAGAGAGAGAGAGAGAGTAATAGGAATAGCAGATAATGCGTCCCTTGCCCGAATGAGGAGATAGGCGTGACAGCCGTCCCTCTTCTCTCTGTCATTGTCCATTCCCTCCCTCCTCTCTCAGAGAGAGAGAGAGAGAGAGAGAGAGAGAGAGAGAGAGAGAGAGAGAGAGAATAAAATAGAGGGATGGCACAGCCTCCCTTCGTTCCTTGGAATGAATGAATGACGTCCTTCTTGTCTTTCATTCTCCATTCCCATTCTCTCTTGGAAAGAGAGAGAGAGAGAGAGAGAGAGAGACAGACAGACAGACAGACAGACAGAGACAGACAGAGTTATGGGTAAATTATATATATACTTTGTTGGCAGTGCGTAAGGTAATTTATCGTAGTCTGAGAGAGAGAGAGAGAGAGAGAGAGAGTTGATGATACAGTAATCACGTGATCATTGCCCAAGGCCATGGTAAAATATAGGCTGTTTTTCCCAAATAATGCCCCATTCCTTACCCCAGTCACCGCGTGTGGTGGGTTGCTCGCGCCACCAGCTGTTCATCTTCTGGCCATTTTATCTCACAACCATGTGACTTTATGAGGTCATATATACTGTATATATATATATATATATATATATATATATATATATATGTATATATATATATATATATAGAAAATATCTATCTATCTATCTCTCTATATATATTGCCGGATGCGCGCGAACATTTCCAAGACGATGTGTGTTTCATTTAGTTCTGTAAGACTCGAATTTTCGGCCAAGTCGTCGCTTCCCAGCAGGTACCTACAGAACGATCGTCTCTCTCCACGGGTTAATAGTATTGTTGACGACATGGCATCTGTCGCTGGACTCAGTTCGGACTCTTCCTCCCTCATTGCCACAATGTAGCCTTTCCAGGCTGCTGGGGACTTTCCTCCTTTGCCCCAGCGTTCAACTGGGAATAGGAGGAGGTCACGTCGGGTTGGAATTTAAAAACAGAAGCAACAGTGCCAGAGTCATATGCCAAGTTTCTGGTAAGGAAACCCTCTGTTGGCAGGTCAATGGAAGACACTGGCATTTTTTAATTACACTATGGCATTGTCTGTGGCTGGGAACCGAAAATCTATTCTCAAGGGGATGGAGGCATCCTTATCAAGGTGGCTTCCTCAGAAGAGAGCTCGTGTTTACTAGCCTTGATCTCTGTTTCTGGTTCTTAAGTACCGCGTGTTCCTCAAGCCCATTTTAACCACTGTAGGGGTGTAATTTTTCCCGTGACCTCCTCAGATACTCAGAGGCACAGTTGTTGGAGGAACTGCAGTCTTCTGGCTTGGTGAATGTCGAGCGCCTACAGAAGAAAATCGAAGGGTTTTTTACCCCAACACTGACATTGTTCCTAACATTTAATAGGTTAACCCCTCAATGGCCTCCGACGTCGAATGATGTTTAGCCGATAAATGGGCGCAGGCTTCGTTTGAGTGCAGCCTATAAAAAACAGCAAAATTTTGGGGAAGTGAACGAATGTTCTGAACATCTTCAGACTGACCTAAACTACACTCCCATACACCTCATCAAGCAGTTTAGAGACTGCTGCTGTGTTGAGTGGATTTTCGATTTTTTTTTGCTCCTGGCCATGCCTAAAAAAGCACAAATACACCCATTATCTCGACCCGGGCAGAAAATATCTTTGTCCTCTCTTGCAAATCACACACAATCACCTGTTTACGATTATGAATTAATACAGGCACAAACAAAAAAGACGTGATAAATGAAAAATACATTTTTGTCTTGGTATATTTACCTATTTGTTCAGGTTTGGTGTACTGATTTGGATCATTCGATGCAGTGCAACTTGTAGAAAGTTGTGAAAACTTTGGACAAGTGAACGAACATCTGGGACATGAGACTGACCTTCATGCTCTCACATCTCATCTGCCACTGTCAGTTCACCATCTGCTGCTGTGATGAGTGGATGTACATATTTTTTGCGAGGTGCAAATGGCTGGTCGTCTCGCAATTCTGACGGTGTAAAATGTTGGGAAACATCCAACTGTTCCCTTTTTCCTTACCCAGGCAGAAATATCATACTTTCCCACACTCACGACAGAAGGTAGCAACATATATTGCAATAATAACAAGGTAAAATGATAGAGAAAGGTGAACGTGTTATAAAAATAAATATATACGTTTTACCCCGCCTGTAAACGTATTTATTTCTGTTTTGTCTCTGTATTCGTAATAGTTAGACTTATTCGTAGTTTTGAAACTGCATAACAATTCGTGTTTGCCATGCACGTGGTGTGGGACCGGTAAATTATAACTCAACTTCCCTATTGCTAATCGGACCTGACTCTCCACTTTCATCTCCCATGGAGAGCCTAGCCTCGGGGGACAGGGAATTTTCTCATTTAGGACTGAAAATTCAACCCTTTCCTTCTCATTTCCAGGCATGGGCACAACGATAACATAAAAAAAAAACTCGACACTTCCATAAACATATTTGATATCAAAAAGGCGAAAAAATATTCATAATAATTTCTATATGAGCCAATTCTTACATATTATGTAATGAAATTATTTGATATCATCATATCTAATATATGCGCAATATTTCAGCACAATTCACATTGTTTTCGGCGGTAAAAAAAATGATAACAACATGCGATGTTAGAGTGCGGCTGCACCTCTCGGCGGCGAATATTGGTTGCCGATATTTCTGTAACTTTCGTGCTCCATTGCAAGCCACAGAATGGGTCTAGGAAACTGCTGAGATTTGCACTGGTACTCGTAGGTGCGTCTGAACTTTCTCTTCAAGGTGACAAGAAAAAAAAAAACAGTTTTCAAAACTTGAGATAATGGCCCCGGCAACGGCCTAGGGTGCACATAAAATTCCGGAGCAATGGCCATGGAGGGGTTAATGCTGCTACAGCTGTGAAACTAACCTGGCTTTCTATTCCTCTGAAGCCCTATGTTCCGATCCCAAAGAGATGTTTCCATTGTCAGGGGTATGGGCATGTTAGCTGATTTTGCTGCCATGCACAAGCTGGCCTTCCTGGTGTCTGTGTCTCGTGTGGCGGACTGCCCAGGACCCGGTACATGCTATCACTGTGGAGGTCCTCATGCTGTGTCGTTTAAGAGCTATCCACGATACTACCTGGAAAGGGAGATTTTGCCCATTCATACTCATGAGAGGGTTTCATTTCCTGAAGCAAAAAGGAGGGCCCAGAATCTCTTCTTTCAGTCTGGGGTTATTTATGTTTTTGTCCTTTCTGGAATGCCAATGCACCACCCTGTATCTCACAGGCAGCCTTGACCAATGTCCACTCCTTCAACCTGTGATTTGCAGGATGCACTGCCTTTGAGAATGATGCTTGCCAGACTGCTACTCCGACTAAATCCACTCCCACTGCGGCAGCTGATGGCTTGCACTTTCTCTGGAGGTGGCAGATGTCCATGTTGACCGAACTACTTTTCCTGTCCTTCCCAGTATGACTGAGACTCCATCTGTACCTGGCAAATGTCACCATTGTTCGTCAGAATACTCTGAGCCTGAAAACTGGCCACCTAAGGTCTCTGTTGTCGACCCTTGTGTTGACCTCTTTCCTGTTCCCTCTGCCTGGCAGGCTGAGGGATCTAGCCAGGTGACAGCTGAAGCTGATGGTTCACCTGTGGTCCAGTCCTCACCTGGGGATGTTGTTGGGCAACTCGTTGGTGCTTCATATCTGAAGCATAGGATGGCATCCTCAAATGGTTCAAGTCCTGTGGACTCTACTCCCACTTCTGGGGCTTCTGGTGGGGGCACTGGCCATTCTGCATCTCCAAAGGTGGCCCCAAAGCTGCCCTCCAAACAAACTGGTATGCCCACTCTAAGAATGAGTGTTATGGAACCTTACTTCCTCATCCTAATGTTTTCCTTCGGATGTTCGACAGAAGGTGCAGGCTTCTGGTGCTGGGCAGGCTCTTCCAAAGGGCCCTATATAATCACCATTCCAAACCCACACACTTGTCAGGTGCACAGTCCTGCACTTAATCATCATCCCTCCGCTGTGGGTTGTATCATCCAGTGGAATTGTCGGGGTTCATGTGCTAACTATGAGGAACTGTGTCACCTTGTTTCTCAATTTACTCCTTTGTGCATGTGCATCCAGGAGACCATGGTAGGTAATGCTGTTTCTTCCGGTCCATCTGGTTACCATGCCTTTCACTCTGATCCTGTGCCGGGCCAAGGTCGTCATGGAGATGCTGCTATCTTCCTTTGCCAGGATATTCCAAGCAGTCATCTGGACATATCCACTCCCCTGGAGACTGTAGATGTCCAGAAGTTTTTACATTGGCAGTATACAGTTTACAGTCTTTACCTTCCTCCTAGTGCTGCTGTTGAAAGGGCGGATCTGGAATGCCTTATTCGTGGCCTGCCTTCTCCCTTTCTGTTACTCGGAGATATGAATAGTCATTATCCACTGTGGGGAAACAGTGAAGCCAACCCTCAGGGTGTCATGCTGGCCTCTTTAGTGGAAGAGGAGGTGTTGGGCATATTCAGCTCCGATAAAATGACTTATTCTATAGCCAGACTGAAACCTTTATTGGAACTGATTTGTCCTTACCGGGGATGTGTTGCCAGACCTTTATGGCAGCTACCATTTACTGTTACTCTATACTGTTAATGTAGGTGGACCTCAGCCACGTCTTCCTCACTGGTTTCTGCATTAGGCTGACTGGCCACTTTTCAAGGAATTAAGTTCCACTTCCCTTTCTGTCAGTGAGTTTGGCTGTATTACTGAGGCAGTGTCATATTTCCGTGACTTGTTGAACTCAGCAGCCCTCTTATCTATTCCAAGAACGAGGGATCAGTTTCCTAAACGTCCGGTTCCTTGGTGGAACTCTGAGTGCAGTTCCACAGTAAGAGCCAAAAGAGTTCCCTTTTCTCAATTTCGTTGTCACATTGGGGATCCTCAGTATTTGGTGGGGTATCAGAGGGCACGAGCTCATATTAGGTGGGTTTTAAAGGACGGCAGGCCATCATCATGGAAGGGTTATGTTTCCTCCATCAATTCAGGGACTTCCGTCACTCAGGTGTGGAACCAGGTGAGGATATTTTAAGAAAAATTTACTGTTCCCTCCCCTCCAAATTTATCTGCAGAAGGTGGACCTGTAGCTGATCCTTTCACTGATGCAGAGTTGCTTGTCGATAGTTTTGGCAGTGTATCACAGGACGCAATTTCACCTTCGGCTTGCCTCTGTCGGCACCCACAGTATCATGGTCTTAGTTTTCCCTCTTCTGGGGGAGTCTTACACTGGTCACTTTTCTGTCTCTGAACTCCAGGTGACTCTGTTGCAGTGCCATGATTCCTCTCCAGGTTGCGATGATATTCTTTACGTCTTTTTACGTCACCTCTCTGATGAGTCCCTTTTGTTTTTGCTTTCATATTTAATAGGATCTAGTGTTCTGGTGAGTTTCTGGCTTTTGGGGGTGTTCCTGTGGCTATCCCCATCCCCAAACCAGGTAAGGACCACCTACAGGTGAAGAATTATTGGCCTTTTTCTCAACTTCTTGTATATGTTTAATTCTGGAAAAGATGGTCAATGTTAGGCATGTGTGGTTTTTGGAGAGAGTTGACTTCTCATCCCCTGCCCAGTATGGTTTTCGAAAAATGCAGTCTACCTCTGTACACTACTATCCTTGGAATCTTCTGTCTGTGAGGCTTTCTTCACTGACCAACACCAGGTCATGGTCTTCTTTGGTCAGGAGAAAGTATATGACTGTCTTGCATCATAGCATTTTATTTTCTCTTCATGAATTTGGTCTTCGTGGGTGCTCACCTATTTTTATTCAGCAGTTTTTATCTAGCCGTTTTTTAAGGGTCCAAGTAGGAGGAATGCTTTCTAATGCCTGTGCACTGGAACTACGAGTACCACAAGAGAGTATCCTTAGTGTTATTCTCTTTGCTGTGGCTACCAACAGCATAATCAGTGTACATTGTGATGGTGTACGAGACTTACTATATGTCGATGACCTCTCAATTTCCTTCACCGCATTTAGAATGTCTGTGATAGAGAGGAAGTTGCAGCTGGCTCTTAACCTCACCACTTCCCATCAATGTAGATACACATTGCAACATTTTGTCATGCTCAGTCCTGACGAAGTGTTTACACGTTTTGCAATTGTGAGGTCCGTCATTTGCCACATTTTTCAAGTTTTGCGGATGATTTTTGGTAAGCTTATGTGGGAGACCTTCCTGTATCCACCGCCAGGCAGCAACACTGCCTGGACCTGCATGACCCCCCCCCCTCGCACGCCATTTTCTCAGCAACGCACCTGTTAGCCGTGACCTGGCCAGTAACGACATGTCATGCTACGGTCTCTCCTCCTCCCATGAAATTCAAGGCGAAAGTGATTCCTGATGTGGAGGACAAATATTACATGGTGTTAGAGGAAGAAACGAGCAGAAGTGATGCGGAGGTAATGTCGCCAAGGAGAGTGTCGTATGTTGATATGTTTGGTGAGTGAAACAACGCTTATATCACCTATATTAATTTGTGAAAACCAGGGTACTCTTGTGCTACATATGAATTTGTACGAAATAAATAAATATCTTCCTATTCTGAGTGGTTTGGAATAGTTACCCCTCCCATAGAAAACGTCTTCTCTGGAGTAGGGCTCCAGAGAGGATGGTACCACGTGAGGTGATTGTCACCTGTACAGGGCACTTCTAAGCTCAGGTGAGCACTTTCTCTCTGAATTCTCGATGTTTTTCATAAAAAGTGGAGGTTTTAGCCAAAAAAAAAAAAAACTTTTAGAAGATCTGCGGGGATGGGAGGGGGTCATTAGTGAAAATTCTGCTGGGATGCGGCGGGGTTCATAGAATTTCTGACTGGGCAGAGTCTCATGGCTTACATTTTTCTTTAACCCGAGGCATCCCACTGACATATGAGTATGTCACAATGTGTTGTCACAGCTAGACCCATTGACGTACCAGTACGTCGTGCAATTGCAAGGTTCATAATTTGCACCATTTTCAATTTTTGCGCATGATTTTTGGTACGTATACACAGGACACCTTCCTCTACAAGATGCCAGGCAGGTACAATGCCTTACCCTGCATGACCTCCCCCCCCCCTGCATGCCGTTGTCTCAGCATTTCACCTGTTACCAGTGACCTGGCCAATAAAGGACCAGAATCCCCAATCGATGACAATGTGGAGGACAAAGTTTACGTAGCATGAGAGGAAGAAACTGTCAGAAATGATGATCAGGTAATGTCGCCAAAAAAGGTCAGGTATGTTGATGTGTTAGTGAGTGAAACATTGCTTATATTGCCTATATTACTGTTTGAAAACCAATATACTCTCTTACTACTTATAAATTCATACCAAATAAATAAATGAATACCATTTATGAGTGGTGTGGAATAGTTACCTTCCCACAGAACTCGTTTTATTTGGAGCCAGCCTGATAGAAAACCCAGTAAGGTAAGGAGTACTGCTACCTGTATCGAGTATTTTAATCTTCAGGTGAGTGATTTCTCTATGAATTTTCAATGTTTCTCACCAAAAGCGGAGGTTTGAGCCAAAAAATTTTTTTTCCAAAATTGGTTGGGATTGGTGGGAGTCAGTGGTGGAAAATCGGTCAGGATGGGGCGGTTTAGCAAAGAGAGTAGTTATGCATTTTTGTCGTTTTCAGGGGGTTCATCCAGACCCTGATTTGTATCTCTCTGGGTCTTCTGTTTGATAGATGACTAACCTGGGTTCATCATATTCATTCTGTTAAGGTGGCTTGTGTTAACCCGAGACATCCCGTCAACGTATGGGTATGTTGCAACATTTTGCATTTGCCAGTCCCGACGATGTACTGGTACGTCGTGCAATTGCAAAGTCCCTAATTTGCACAATTTTCAATTTTCGCGTGTGATTTTTTGTACGTATACACAGGACACCTTCCTCTATTTCTCTACAAAATGCCAAGCAGGGACAATGTGCCTTACACCGCATAACCTCCCCCCCCCGCACGCCATTGTCTTGGCAATCCACCAGTTACCAGTGACCTGGCCAATAAAGACATTCAGGGCCAGAGTTTTTCCCCAATCGATGACAATGTGGAGGACAAAGTTTACATAGCATTAGAGGAAGAAACAGTCAGAAATGATGATCAGGTAATGTGGCAAAAGAAGGTCAGGTATGGTGATGAGTTAGTGAGTGAAACAATGCTTATAATGCCTATATTACTGTTTGAAAACCAATATACTCTCATACTACATATAAATTCGTACCAAGTAAATAAATAAATACCGTTTATGAGTGGTGTGAAATAGTTACCCTCCCATAGAACTCGTTTTCTTTGGTGCCAGCTTATTAGAAAACCCAGTCAGGTAAGGAGGTACTGCTACCTGAATCGAATATTTTAAACCTCAGGTGAGCAATTTCTCTATGAAATTTCGATGTTTCTCACCAAAAGCGGAGGTTTTAGCCAAAACATATTTTTTCGAAAATACCTCGGGATTGGGGGGTGTTGGAGGTGCGAAATAGCTTGGGACGTGACGGGTTAAATCTTTGAGTCTTTTGAGGGTTTTGGCTCATACCTCTTGGGGTGCTGACCATCAGACCCTCCTCCTCTTGCATAGGTCTCTCATTCTTCCTAAGCTTGAATATGGGCATGAGATCTACTCCTCTGCAACAGATGCCCATCTCCAGTTGTTATATTCTGTGCATCATGTTGTTGTATGTCTGGCAATCAGGGCATTCATGTCATCCCTGATTTCAATTTTGTTGGTGGATGCTGGTGTACTCCCCTTAGATTTGTAATGCCAGTTGTTGATGATTAGGTGTTGGTATCGTCTTCACCGCATTCCGGACTCAATTTCTTGTGCCATCTTCTCCCAACATTCCTGATCTTCTGTTTATGACACCCATCCTAGTTTCCCAAAGCCCTTTGGTTACAGGATCGAGTCTGTTATGTTAGCCCTCTCCGTTCCGAGAATGGCAGTTTGTCAACATCAGATCCCAAGGGTAGATATTTGGCTACTCCCTCGTATGACATCTTGTAGGTCCGTTGTTGGTAAAAAGGGTTCACTTCCCTCTCAGATGTCCCTTTCATTTTAGAGCATGCCTCCATTCATGAGGGTTCTTTCCCCATCTATACTGACGGGTCTAAGACTGATGCTGGAGTATGCTTTGGTATTGTCTTCCCTCCCTTTAGTAGGAGCAGTTGCCTTCCTGGTATTACTTTAATGTATATGGCAGAACTGACTGCAATTTTATATGCTCTCAAAACCATTTTTACTCTTGCCTAATCTTTTTTGTGATTTTTAGTGACTCCCGTAGTGCTCTTTCCACACTGGAGTATTTTAATGCATCCCATCCATTAGTTTTATCACTTTTAGAGTGCCTTTTACTTATTGGCCGTTGTGCCCATCATGTGGACTTCTGCTAGGTTCCCTCACATGTTGGTGTGGTGGGCAACGAGAGGGCAGATACATTAGCTAAAGCTACGTCTTTTCAAGAGCCCCTAACCGACTACCTGCTTCCTGCTTCTGATGCAACACCTTTCTTGCAGTACACAATTCGTACATGTTGGCAGGGACACATGGTGTTGCTCATAACAAACTAAAAGAAATCTTTCAGAGAGCGGTTGTACCAAGGGTTCTCCCTTCCATGCCTCGACGATTGGTGGTTGCTCTTGCTAGGCTTTGCATTGGGCACTCTTGGCTTAAACATGTGTTCCTGATGAGCGGTGGGATTCAACCATACTATGATGGTTGCCTTGTTCCCCTCACTATCCATCACTTGGTGGTCGGGTGTCTGAGTCTGCGGGACCTGCGCCAGAGATTCCTCCATAGGCATGAGGATGCAGATGGTGCCTATTGTCTGTCCTTGATGCTCGGTGGAACCTCTAGTGATTTTACTGATGTTTTTAGTTTTCTTCAGGAGGCGGGCCTCCTTCCACTTTCATAAGTAATTGATGTTTTGAAACTATTCTTTTGTTATTTACAGTGTTTTATTTCTACTAAAGGGTATTAACTTGATTTTGAATATGCACGTTTTAGTTGCTGTGTCTCTTACCTTGTTGCCCAGCAGCATATGACCCTGGCAATTGTGGCACCAGATTTTAGTTATGTTTAATCAATCAGTCAGTCGAATACTGGCCACCCTAGCCAAAATTTAGAGCAAGCTCCAAGCATAATTATTAACTCAGCAGATACAAATGAACTACCTCCCCCTAACCCCTATGCACTGGTTGATGTATATACCTGTCACGATTTGGGGTGTGGAGCACCGTCGGTTGATGTGTATAGCCGCAAGCATCTTCCTGCCACCCTTTGAACCTGCGACACTTTTCTATGACAACCATAGGGTAGGTAGGTCCCCTAGGTACCCCACTGATGCACGGCTCAGTCTGTACACAGCCCAGGTAGAGTGTAGAATCATATCTTCCTCATCCTCCTCATCCCATTCTGTCTCCCCATGTCCTTGGGGCCGATTGCATCATTAACTCCCATGTGAAAGTTCTCCCCTTAGTGCTAGGGAAAGGGCTCAGTGACAGTGCCATTGGTCATGCCTCGGACGATACAGTGTCCTCACTGAGTGAGAGTACTTCTTCATGGGAGAAAAGACTTTACCATGTGGAGAGTGATCTCTCTCGCCCTCTGACTCCTTCCCGCTCTCACGTGCCTGAAAAAGGCTCTCAAACTGCTGCAGGTGGAGGGCAAGGCCTTAGACAGTGATAAGTTCACTGAGGAAAAGGAGGTTGATGACCCAGCACACCGGGCAGGTGAGCATGGAGTTGGCAGTCATCTGGGAAAGAAATGCCGACAAGCTGTTTCACCGCCACTCTCGCCGCCTGCTCGCCACTGTCTCACCATCAAACGTCCGTCTTGCCTCAACCGAGTATTTCAAGGGCAAAATCACCATAACCGGGCCCTTCAGGAGTGGAATTTTCCACACGGGCCCCACTTGGTGTGACTCAGCAGGAAGCGTCTCCCCAGGGAAGGCCCGTGTCAGGTGAGTCATCACCGCCATACTCCCCCACCTCCCACACCTCTCCCTCTCCTTCCCCCTCACCCCCTGCCTGTGAGCGTTCATGTGGGCATGCATGCAGGCAAGCATGCACACAGAAAAGACATGCTGCACATGGCAAGCAGCCCATTTTACCAGGTGTCAGCAGAGTGGATACGTTTGTATGGGAGGAAGGAGCAGGATTTGAGCCCTTTGTGCTAATGTTTGATGAGGAAGGGGCAGGTGTTCAGGAAGATGGGATTCCCCCCAGGTCCCGGATTATTAAATATTTTCAGGGCTATATTCACCACTGCCATCATGCAATACCTGATGGATGAAATTAATTTCCTCCAGGCTATGAGTGTGCAGTGGTTGGACGTGCCTACCAGCAGAAGCACGCACATCAGGGACTGGCTACCAGTGGAGGTACGGGAGTTGTTTGTGTGGCAAGCCCTAACCATATTAATGGTGCACGTAAGAAAACATGTGCTCCATGAGTATTGTTCAGTTGATGATCTTGTGGGCACACCTGTCTTTGGTAAGTATATGGCCCGTGACAGGTACCTGGCAATCCTAAGGTTCTTGCATATCAACAGAAATTATGGAACTGCACCGAACGACAGGTTATGGAAAATTAGACCCATCCTGACAATGGTGAAGGAATCATTTTCTTGGGTTTTCCATCCATTTCAGAAAGTGGTTATTGACGAGTCACTGGTGTTATTCCGGGGCAGGTTGGCATTTATTCAGTATGTGCTATCCAAGCATCACCGCTTTGAACTAAAATTCTTTGTCATTTGCGACTACAAAACTGGATATGTGCTTGATGTGATAGCTTATTTGGCTTCAGATGTTGATATACCTAGTGACAATCCTCACAGTTTCTCAGCATCAGTCATGAACAAGCTGATGGAAAGGTATTTCAACAAGAACCACATTATATACACTGATAATTATTACACAGCCCCGGCATTAACCAAGTATTTGCTTGAACACAGTACTGGGACCTGTAGAACTGTCTGTGCAAACAGAGAGAATTTCTGTGTATTCCCAGCAAATACTAAGAAAGGAGCCCTTCTTACCAAGAAATGTGACAACATGTTACCCCTTCTCTGTCATGACAAGAGACGGGTTAACATACTGTCAACAGTATGGATTGTGCAATTACCCTTTTTATCCTCACCCTGTGGTGTGCAAAAAATGAAGAAAAGTTTTATTTAAATTTTTGTTTATTATAAACTGGGAGATAAACATCCAGGGCATCATCTGGCAATAAGAAACAATCTCTCCCTCTCTCCATCTTTGTATAGGGCCATGCATAATTTTATGTAAGGGAGTAGATAAAAAATAAATTTAAAAAAATTAGTTTTTATCATAAATTTGAAGATAAACATCCAGGGCATCATCTGTTGAAAAGAAAACAATCTCTCTCTCTCTCTGTCTTTGCGTAGCGCCATGCATAAGTTTGGGCAGGGGTGATGGACGGCCAGCACAGCCTGAACTGTGGCTCACTTCGTGATGCTACCCAGCCTGAGCTGTGGCTCACAATCCACAGGTTAAGGGTGTGTTTGGGAAACCCGTGTTGAAGCTAGATGCTGTCAACGATTATAATATCAACATGCGGCTTGATGATAAATCGGACATGCAAATTGGTGAGGTTGATTGCCTTTTTAAGTCTTGCCAGTGGTACAAGAAGGCGTCTTTACACCCTGTTGATATCGCCGCCCTGAACAGTTTCATACTGTTCGAGGAGCTCATCAAGAAACCTCTTTCTCTACGAGAGTTTGAGAGAGAGCTGGCACACAAAACTCCTTGAAGAGTATTCAACTGCATAGGTGCCAGGTGCGAGGTGGGGGATACAGTCAGCACCTACAGCTGACAGGCTAAGCTGTGCAGAGTATTTCCAGCAGCACAGGCTGGTAGTGATTGGCAGTACCGCTGCAGGTCGTCAGGCTTACAGGTGGTACCACATCTGCAACTCCACCAAACGCCGTCCCCCAGCACAAAAAGAGACAGCCTACCAAAGTGCGAGGTGCAAGGTCCCCCTATGCCCTAAGTGTTTTTGCGAGCATCACACCAAGTGTGGTTTCTGAGCAGGCGTGTGGGAAAATGTGAGTAGTAAACAGATATGCACAAGTGTGTTATTTTTATACGTAAGTCCCCCCTAGCGGGAACCGCCTTGTCGTGGTGGGGGGGCTTGTGTGCCCTGAGGACCTGGCGAGCTAGACTAGAGGGGGTTTCGACCCGTGCTCTGCCCCTGTTTTGGGGGGAGAGAGGGCTTCCCAAGCTAGTAAGGTCACCAGTGAGGGGCCAGACTAAATGGTTCCCGAGGTTTTAGGCTGCCAGTACGGGCTAACGGTGCCGCCCGCCAGAGGGGCTGCCTGTTGAGGTCGTCCTGCGTTGGATGGTTGGGTGTCTGGGCTGGGATGCGTTGTGGGGAGAGGTCTTGCTCCGTCGTGGACAAACTTTCGGATCATGCGGGGCTACTTTTTAAAATGAGTGGCCACCATGGGGACGAGGTACCCAGTTCGTGGCGGTTGGCGCTCTCTCCTTTCGTAGTCCCAGTAGGCGGTTACCCTTGGCCCCTGGGGCCATTTTCTTTCAAGATCATTTTATGGATTCTGGAAATATTTGTTCTGGTCCTTGAGGTGTGGTTGGCCAAGTCCTCGAGACATCACCCTCTGGTCGTGATGGTTTTGTGCGGGGTGAGGCTTGTACTCCCCCTGCCGCTGGTCCTCCTGTCGGGAGATCACAGGGATCGGCTGTTGGGGCTGGTCTCGACACGCTGTTCCTGCGAAATATTTTTGTGACCCTGTCATTTCGTGCTATTCACGCTGCATTGAGACCTTTTGGGACGGTTCTCCGTATCCGTCTCATGAAGCTGACTGCCTCGCCAATAGGTGCTATGTAACATTCACATCTGGTGTCGCTGCTCAAGCTGCTCTTGAGGCACTAGGTTCCTTGCATCTTGGTGCCAGTGACTTAGTTGCAGAGCTTATTCGGTCTCATAATGTCCAAGATAGTGAGAGCGACTATTGTCCCAACGTTTTTGAAGATGCAGAGGAACAGGCTACCAAGGTTCGTAAGGCCCCTACCCCTTATTGGTTTGTTGCCCATTATAAGGATGGGCGTGGAAACTTTCTAAATGCTGCCAGGTACCTGGAAAGGGAAATTGGTGTGCTCCCAGTGGGTAACATCAAGAAGTATGGTAAGGGTGTTTTGATCCATGCTAAAGATCTGACGCAAGCAATAATGCTCCTCCATCTGCCTTGCCCTTCTGAAGGTATCTTTGATTCTATCAAGCCTCATCACTCATTTAATTATAGCAGGGGTCGTATTTATAATTCAGACCTGTATGAATTTTCGGATGATGAGATCCTTAGGTTTTGCCCTGATTCCGTTCACTAAGTGGCAAAGATTGGAGGGAACAGTAATTTAATCATGCTAACATTTTATGGTCCTTTCCTCCCTGAGCGTGTTGAGATTGGTCCTCTTTCTCTCCCAGTGAGGGCTTTTGTTGATCGTCCATTGCAATGTTACTCGTGTTATGAGTTGGGCCATAGTAGGAAGAACTGTACTAACCGTCCATGGTGTGGTCACTGCTCTGCCCTCGACTCACACCCTACTCCCGATTGTGACTCTGAGCCTTTCTGCTTCCACTGCAGGGGGGCTCACCCACCACGTTTTCGTAAGTGTCAGAAATACTGTCTTGAGCAAGATATCCTTCAACTGGCTAATTCCCAGTTCATTAGTCTCGGTAGTGCCAGGCGGGAGCTTCTTTTTAGACAAAAGGGTGGTAGGGCGATGATGTACGCCTCCTCCCTCCGCTCTGGTTCCTCTGCCTCTGTTTTGGGTTCTTGCGTTGTGGCGCCTTCCTGCTCTTCCCAACCTGTAGTTGTTTCTTCCCATTCTTGTGAGACTATTGCTCCATCAGTGACTTTTAGCAACAAGTTTTCGGTTCTGGAAAGTTCCACAGGTGAACCATCTTCGGTGTCTACGGCAGTGCTCTCCACTACATCTTCGGCAGGGCCCTCTGTTGTCTCTTCTCCATCTTCGACGCAGGCTCCTTGTATGGGTGTTCATGCTGTCGAGGTTCATGCTCCCATGGATTCTCAGCCACGGACGCCTCCCAGGGCTAAGCTGCAGAGGCCTCCCAGGGTTAGGCCGAGACAGTCTCCTGCAACTGGCTCCTCCAAGGATTTTTCTCAGTCCATCCTGAAGCATCACAGGGGATCTGTTGAGTCCCTTGACTCGGTGGGTGTCCCCCCCAGGAAGGTCTCTTTGGGAACATCCTCTGACTCTGAGTCGACTGTTACTCATTCGTGTCTTCCCAAACTGTCCTCCTCCAGGGACAGTGCTGGTCTGTCTGTATCGAGGATTCCTCCTCCTTCGGTTGTCTCAGGTGTTTCAGGGACTCGTGAGCGGGTTTCTCAGTCTCAGATTCCTGCGCCTACAGGCATGGTGGGCACCGATAAGCCTCGCCGCTTGAAAGCAATTTCTAGTCAGGTTGGCAAGGGGAAGCCTCCTTCTGAGGCTCCCCTGAAACCCCTCTCAAGTTAGCAGTATTCAAGGTCCTTCAGTGGAATTGTCGTGGTTTGCGTGCATCCTGGGAGGAGCTGAGTCTCCTCCTCTCTTGTTTCTCCCCAGTGTGTGTGTGTCTCCAGGAGACAATGGTGGGAGACTCTGTTCCTCCCGCTCCTTCCGGTTATTATGCATTTTATTCCACCCCTATTTTGGGGCAAGGTCGTCGTGGTGGCTCTGCAGTTCTAATCCGCAAGGATGTACCATACTACGACGTCAACCTGCAATCTCCACTGCAGGCTGTTGCAGTCAAGTTATTTCTGAACAGGTGGTATACTCTCTGCAGTATCTATCTTCCGCCTGCTGCTGCCCTTGAGCGGGGTGATCTCAACTGCCTTGTGCGTGGTCTACCCTCTCCTTTTCTTCTTTTGGGAGATTTTAATTGTTGCCACCCTCTCTGGGGTGACTGCACAGTCAACCCTAGAGGTGTTTTATTGGCTGGTTTTATTGAGGATGTGGAGTTGGATGTTTTAAATTCTGGGGATGCGACACACTTTCATGCTCAGACTGGTACGTTTTCCGCCATTGATATTTCCCTCGTGTCTCCTAGTGCTCTCTTGGATTTTATTTGGCAGGTCTTACCAGATTTGCATGGGAGTGATCACTTTCCAATAGTTTTAGAATCTACGGTGTCTGAACCTCGGTCCCGTCTTCCCCGGTGGTGCCTTGATAAGGCTGATTGGCGGCTGTTTACAGACCTTACTTCTTCTGTTTGTCCCTTAGCTGAGTTTGGTGGCTCAGATGCAGCTGCGACATATTTTACTGATTTATTACATTCTGCAGCCCTCCAGTCCGTCCCGAGGACGTCTGGCCATTTTTCCAAACGTCCAGTCCCTTGGTGGAATGATGATTGTTCTGCTGCAGTGAGGATGAAGCGTGCCGCCTTCTCTCGTCTCCGTCGGCATCGTGGTGATCCCCAGTGTATGGATGCCTTCCGACGGGCCTGGGCTCGGGCTAGGTGGGTTTTTAAGAATGCTCGGCGAATGTCGTGGAAACGCTTTGTGTCCTCAGTTAATGCTCAGACCCCGCTTACCCAGGTGTGAAACAGAGTTCGCAAGATTTCTGGTAAGTTTTCGCCTCCTTCCCCTCCTGTTTTGTCTCATGCTGGTAGGATGGTGGCTGATCCACAGGAGGTTGCTAGTGTCTTTGGGGATCATTTTGCGAGTGTTTCCAGGAAGGATCCTAATTCGTCCATGGCGCAGCATCGGCACTGTGTGGAGTCGCAAGGGGTGGACTTTGCTTCCAATGAGGCAGAGCCATACAATGTCCCCTTCTCTCTCTCTGAGCTAAAGCTGGCTTTATCCCAATGTGATGACTCGTCTCCAGGCCTTGATGATATCCCTTATGCCTTTTTACGCCACATGTCTGATGAGGCTTAATCCTTTTTATTAGAGGTTTTTAATCTTATTTGGAGTACTGGTGATTTTCCCTTTTCTTGGGGTGTGGCTATAGTCCTCCCCATTCCAAAGCCTGGGAAGGATCATTAGTTGGCGACCAACTTCCGTCCCATTTCACTGACTTCATGTATCTGTAAGTTACTGCAGAAGATGGTAAATGTCAGGCTCGTGTGGTACTTGGAGAGGGGCAATTACTTGTCTCCGGTTCAGTATGGTTTCCGGAAACTGCGTTCTACAACTGATGCTCTATTGTCTTTGGAGTCCTCTATTTGTAAAGCATTTGCGAATAAGCACCACCATGTCACTGTCTTTTTTGATTTGGAGAAGGCTTATGACACGGCTTGGTGTCATGGCATTTTGCTTAATCTGTTTGAATTTGGTCTCCGTCGCCAACTCCCCACTTTTGTGCAGAAATTTTTGTCCCGTCGTTTTTTACGTGTCCGGATTGGGGGTGCTCTGTCGGATGCTCGTCCCCTGGAGGATGGTGTGCCGCAAGGGAGTATACTTAGCGTAACACTTTTTGCAGTGGCTATAAACAGTGTTATTAGTGTACTTCCTGCAGGAGTTCGAGGTAGTCTTTACGTTGATGACTTGTCGATCTCCTTTTCTGCGGGGCGGATGCCATTGATTGTGAGGAAGCTGCAGCTGGCGATTAATAGGATCTCTCGGTGGGCTTCTACTCGGGGATTTCGTTTCTCGGCTTCCAAGACTGTGGCTGTTCACTTTTGCCGCCTCCGTGGTGTTCACCCTGATCCTGACTTGTTTATCTATGATAGACGAATCTCTTGTGTGGAGGAGACTTGCTTCCTGGGACTTATATTTGACAGCCGCCTGACATGGGTACCTCATCTTCGTCATGTTAAGGTGGCTTGTATGAGGACATTGTCGCTCCTTCGGGTTTTGGCTCATACTTCTTGGGGCGCCGACCGACAGACTCTCCTCCTCTTGCACAGGACTCTCACTCTTTCGAAGTTAGAGTATGGTAGCGAAGTCTACTCATCTGCTACTGAGGCTCAGCTTCGTGTGTTGGACTCTGTGCACCATGCTGGTGTTCGCTTGGCAACTGGTGCGTTCCGCTCGTCCCCAATTCCTAGCTTGTTGGTGGATGCTGGGATCCTTCCGCTGGCTTTGCGTCGCCAGTCCTCCTTATTGAGGTGCTGGTGTCGCCTACATCGTCTTCCCGAGTCTGCTTCTTGTGTGTCTGTGTCTGATGATGCATGTTCCCATCTTTATGTGTCTCGCCCGAGTTTCCCTAAGCCTTTTGGTTTTAGGGTTACATCTGCAATGGAGTCTTTCCATTTGCCATCTCTATCTGTATGTCCCCATCGGTTACCTAGGTTTGGTTACTGGCAATTCCCGCTTGTTCCTGTCTGTAATCCTGTTGTTTCAAATAGGAATTTGCTACTTGATTCGGAGTCCCATGCATTGTTCCTAGAACACTATAACATACACGCTGACTCCATCCCTGTTTTCACCGATGGGTCAAAGTCTGGTGCGGGGGTTGGGTATGCTGTTGTCTTCCCTTCCTTTTGTAGAGGTGGGTGCCTCCCCGGTGTTGCCTCTGTCTTTACGGCAGAGCTGTCTGCCATTATTTTAGCTTTCAAGTTCATTTTTACTCTTCCCATCTCGTCTTTTACCATTTTTAGCGACTCTCGCAGTGCTCTTTCTGCTCTTCAGCATTTTGGTCCTTCTTCCCTTCATCCCCTTGTTTTGTCTGCCCTCGAGTGGTTTTATCTTCTCCAATGTAGGGGTTACAGTGTTGGGTTTTGCTGGGTCCCAGCGCATGTTGGTGTTCTGGGAAATGAACGGGCAGACAGGCTGGCTAAGGAGGCATCGACCCGGGCTGCTCCTTCCCTCCCAGTTCCTTTTCGTGACCTGTACTCCTCCATTCGGGTGGCAGTTCTTGCTAGTTGGCAGGGACAGTGGGAGGCTTTGGTTGCTACGACCAAGATGGGGGAGGTAACCTCTACGACATACCGTCCGTGGACGTATGTCCATGTGCGGGGACGCCGTTCAGAGACTGCACTGGCCCGTCTTCGTACAGGTCACTTGCGTCTCATACATGGTTATCTCATGTCCCGGGGGCCACGGCCATTTTGTGATGACTGTTTGGTTCCCCTTACTGTGCGCCACTTTTTAGTGGAGTGTCCCAGCCTGGTGGAACTGCGTGAGCGATTTCTATTTCATTGTCGGGGTGTTCATGGTACTTATGAGATGTCGTTGATACTTGGAGAGAGGGCTCTCTCCCCGGGACATGAGGTCCTCCTGTTTGTGGAGGAGGCTGGGTTGTTGAGTAAGTTGTAGCTTCTTCTTTTCTTTTCTTTTAGTTGGCTCTTTTTAGTATTTTTATCATTCTGTGCTTCTGATTTTACCGTATTGTTTTAACGGCGCCATATGACCTGTGATGTTGCGGCGCCTTATTAAATCAATCAATCAATTTATACGTAAGTGAAATGTAAGATATTACGAATTATATCCAGTAAGTGTTATAAGTGTTTTATAATAAGTTCTACATATGCAGTGCAATAAATGTTACTGTTTATGGTTACTGGTGAAACCATCCATCCATCCATCCATCATCCAATCCTACATTGCCTGATGAGGAGCGTAGGAGCCCCTGGGCTAGGCAGTTGGTCCCGACATTTAAGATGAGAGTGACCAACCTCACTCATCCCTGAGTGGCATTACATGAGCAATCAACCGCAACCACCCCTTGGATATAAAACTTCACCAGCTCAGTCCAATTGGAGCGCAGTTTTTTTTTTTTTTTTTTATGTGTCCGACTTCTGGGCATAGGCTTCACAGCCTGCTCTCAAGGCCCAGTAGTCCTCCTACATACCATACACCTCTCTACATGTCACCACTTCGGCGCTAACACCCACCGTCCATATTGAATACATGCTAGGGCTGTCTCATACAGGACTGGTGTATTGGTATTAGTGGGGGTACTTTTATGACATGTCGGCGGGTCATCTGGTAGATCAGGAAAGTCTGCTTTTATGAAATTCAAATCCTTAAACTGTTCCCTGCCCCAGCCGGGATTCGAACCTGGGTCCATCAGGACTGCAGGCCGCCTCTCTACCGATTCAGCTATTATTCACTAAACCACCAGGCGCCAAAATTTGGTTATATGGTTACCACAATAATTGGAAACACCTTATGTTAGCCTACCTGTTGTATGAAAGAAAACCACTAGTGAGCAGGACAGAAAGAAAATTACCTGGTTGACTATGATTAAATTTTTTCCCTCGTTACTCAGAAAATAGTGCTGAATACGTGCGCATAAGCGTATTTGTAATGTGCAGTACAAATAATGCAAGTTGTGTATAACAGTAATATTTTCACAATTTCCCTGATTAGTACAAGTCAGTCTGAATTTCAGTACAAGTAATTACGTCATATTCAACCATACTGCTTGAAACAGCCACAGTGTTTACTTATCAAAGTGCAGTTACCCGTAATCATGATGTCAAGTGCAATCAGGTCGTAATAGAGGGAAACTGTTGTATTTGACACAAGAAGTGAGTACAGAAAATCAAAGAGCTATTCTTTTCCCACACACCTACTGGGCATAATGGCACTATGAAACGAGTGGAAAACCCTATGGGGAGCCGCATGAACAGGGTGATGACCCACCCTTGCAACGGTCAGTAAGGAAAAGTTGAAGAGTAAGTGGTAAATTCCACATTCCTTCCAAGGACACCCGGGCAGTGTTACAATCACTGCTACGGTCAGTGCTGCCAGCGCTAGCCAGCGAGTCCAAGGTCACTACCAGTGGCATGCACTCGGCAGCAGCCTGCCGAAACATGGAAAATCAGTCATCTCCAATTTATCGTTACTCATTGATGGGACCACTTGGAGACCTCAGGATACTTTCATTAAAGAGGAAGAGTTGGTGAGTCTTATCTCTTAATTTTTTCTCTAGCTATAATAGTCTGGAAGATATTGGGGTTTGAAACAAGGGTATTTTTCCCAAAATCTGAGAAATCCCCTGTAAGAAGGAGTGGTTGACATCAGGAAACCCTCGGCAGATGGGGGTTAAAGTCAAATAGGATGTTGCCCCCCTGGCATTATTTTGCAGATACTTTAATGGCAAATGTTCCGACGAAATTGCATCCCTTGTGGCACCTCTCCACGCCTTCTCCCATGCTACACTGGCAGCTTGTAATGTTCGCGACCGGACTGTCACATTGCCATATTCAAAACTTCTGTCCATCAGCATTTGAGGCCCCGCGTGCGACTTTGTACCAAGCGCCACTCAAGCCAATCATGAGTTTTCATGTTATATCACTATTTTAACTCTTCTTTTATATCCCAGGCATGTTGCCTGGCACAGTTTCGAACTAGACATAAGGTTGAAAATCCTCCAAAATACAACACTGAAATCGATTTGTGAGATGAGGGTGGGTGACAGCCAGCCGGCACGGGCGAGTTTGTACCAAGTGACACTGATGCAGTGAGTCACCGCCAATCCACTTGCTATATACATTATTAGTTATTGTTAGCATCTAACAATCGTTGTGAATATAATTTTACTTTATGTACCAGATTATTAAGTAAATTTTGTTGATGCTCTGACGTGTTAAATGATGTCAATATTGTTTCTCATTAATCCATAAACTCTTCTGGCTACGGGCTATTATCAGCGTCTCCAGCTCATGCTGTTGGTGGTACTGCAAAGGCCCAGTTTTGCCTCGTGCGTCATTCTCGTCGGACAAAAGCTACTCCAAGTGACTTTTCCCTGCTTTTAATCTGTCCACTATATTATGCTATAATTTGATGTGTTTATGTCCATTAACAACTATGTGCTGAATGGTTTTGTGATCATGAACTTTGAGTGAAGATTCTGTCGCACTTGAAAAACAGGTGTTTTCTATTGCACTAATTGGTTTATCCGAAATCCGTTTATACATTCATAATCTGCATCCATTCCTCTTTACTATGGTTTTTAAATTGAGTCTCTATCTTTATTAATAACAGAGTAATACTTCGTTGAAGTTGTATACTAAAAATCGCCGATTATCAGCATTTAGAAAAAATATATAATTTCGTATATATGCGTATATTATTTTCAATGACTAACAACATGGGCATATTCGGCGTACTTTACCCTTCATTTTGGTCTTTGAATGAAGTCTTTAGCTTTAAAAACAACGGAGTTATGATCGTTTCAATATTCGCAAACTTTAAACGCGATTTCTGGCTTATTAAACGTCGCTTGGTACAAACTCGCACGCGCGGCCTCATTTATTTATTTCTCAAACTGCTTCTCTTTGGAAAACTCTTCCCCAGATTAGTTCCCTCTAAACTTCAACTTACAGCATTGCCTGTCCAACTGTTACAGGATTTTTATTAATGAAGGACACCTATAATATGTTGCATGGAGTTTTTTTTTTTTTTATATCTGTTTTAGCACCTTCTGTTCATCTTCTGTGAAACACACACACACACACACACACATACACCTTCCAGTTTGGTGCCATTCCTTCATCCCCTCTGCAGTTCGCTTCAGACCTGATGCAGTTGTTCTTTGGGAAAATACGCCTTGACAGCTTAGCCATTCTTTGGATTCTGGCTAATTAATTGTTTTTCGATGTATTAAAGCAAAAAGCACAAACACACATAATTACTGAAGAACTTTAATAGAAATTCGAAGAGTTTATAAGCATTTTTATACCTTTAAATGTGATTTGCAGACTATCCAGCATTATTATGGGAATGTTGGCAATCGTCAACTTGCTAATATCTTGTTAATGCCAGATGGTTTTATTTATTAATAATATTATTTTTTGATGGATTGGATACAACTTTCAATAACACTTTCGCTACACTGGGGTTCAAACGCAAGAAAATCATCTAAATCGTCTAACAAGCAAAAATAAACCTACATGACGTTACGGTAGTGAAACTAATTATGACCAGATATTGATGACCTATGGCACTTCCTTGCGACACCCGCCTCATCGTACTCACTTTTTCATGTGTGTGTGTGTGTGTGTGTGTGTGTGTGTGTGTGTGTGTGTGTGTGTGTGTGTCAACAAAATAACTTAAACAATTTTGATCCGCTCTTAATTACTTTTGGTTGATGAGCTGAGGGTTACTAATGGCGCTGAATTGATTTCTCAAGAAAAATAAGTTGTAGATAAAAGAACTGGAAAGAGATAAACTTTATTAGGACTGATTCTGCTTTAGTTAACCTGGGTGGATGCGTTAACAGGTATATGTTCATTTTTCAGTCCGAGTGAGAAGTATCTACCTCTTCACAGATGACTTTTCATTATCACCGGCCACAACAGTCATTATCTTCAGAGTTTTTGAAATTTTCATTTTGTTTCCTATATTATGTCTCTCCGATTTCTTTCATGATTTCGGCATCACTTAAATCTGGGAAAGTATATTAATGCAATTAGGCAATTTATTTATACAAATCGCTGTCTGTAGAACACCGTTCTCATATCCAAACTCTAGTCTCGCCAATTTCGTCATACCTTAACCACCCTGCCTCAACAGCCATAAGTATCGCTGACAGTACTCAATTCATTCCTTCCAACACCAAGTTAGTTCTTAGCCTGTCCATTTGCAAGGTCAGGAGGCAAGATCGCTCACTTCATCTCGGCCGTAATGCAATCCACATATCGGAATAATCATTTGGCTCTCTCAACTGTAATCGTTTATTGAACTCAGAATCATATGCGTAATGCCCGCCACAATGAATTCATTCGATTTTTTGTATTTCATGAAACTGGAAACTTTTACAATTGCTCCCTGCAGTTCTTCGGCATCATTGTTTGTAGAGATCCGCTTATACCCATCTGCCTCTTTACGTAATAACGTCTCTCTCTCTCTCTCTCTCTCTCTCTCTCTCTCTCTCTCTCTCTCTCTCTCTCTCTCTCGCAACTTGGAAGATATAGAACGTTGAGTATCAAGGATAATGGATGTTAAGAAGAAACTACAATTCATGAGACTGTAACAGCCGTAATTATTAGTTTACTTAGTGTAGTGGAGAAACATTCACTGAAGATATTTTGGCAATATACAGTATATATATATATATATATATATATATATATATATATATATATATATATATATATATATATATATATATATATATATATGTGTGTGTGTGTGTGTGTGTGTGTGTGTGTGTTTATCATCCGTCCCCGGAGAGGCTTGGGGACGGATATTGTTTTCACTGGGAGTGTTTGTTTATTTGTTTCTTTTGTCTGTTAACATTTTTACGCAAAAATTACCGGTGCAAATTTCACTACAGTTACGGGGATGATGGGCTATTACCTTCTGATCACCTGTTTAAACTTTGGGCCAAATTGGTCTGTGGCCCAAGCTGTTGGCCCCCCAATATATATATATATATATATATATATATATATATATATATATATATATATAAAGGAAAATACGGGTAAAAAATCGTTTTTACGCCATCTCCTTTCAAATTCGTCATATCGACATGAAACCTAAACCTCATGGTGCATCTTTCATAACTGCATCCTATAACATGCCTCATTACATCAGGGGAGTCACCCCCCCCCCCCGCACTGAGCAGAAAGGGGGTCAATGTCAGGTGGGTCGGGCCTAAAATTTCAAATGGGCTAAAATCTTCAGTTTTCACCCGATTTACTCCAATTTTGATATGTGACATCTTTGACTAGATATCCTGTTGTGTTTATACATTAGCACTAAAATGACTACTGAGGACGGGTTTGCCTTGTCTTGGCACCACTTCTTGTTTATTCTTTTTTTTTTTTTCATTTTTGCATTAGGCAAATGAAAAAGGTAAGCAAAAACTAGGCAGCCTTTCAGTTACAAATAACGAATAGATTTCAGGAGCTAAATTATGTTGACTGTAACACTGATAAGTAAAATGACAGACTAACAAAAGTGTTACGAGAATCACTGGAAGTAGTAGGGAAAGCTAGTACAACCAATGCCAACAGGTATTGAAAACTGCCCCTAGAGCTCATGAAAAGATGAAAGGAAACTAAGGTAAAAACAAGGAAGGATGAAACAGAAGTGCAGAATTATACAGGTTTATTAACAAGAGACAGAGAGAATAATGATAATAAAAAAAAGAAACATGAATCACATTAAAGGAACCATCAAAAAGGGAAAGAGTCTGAAACAGGTCCCTTGTAAAATGGCACTAGGTTAGCAACGAACTATATAAATGAAAGGCAAAAACGGTGAAGTTATTAAATGCAGAGAAGGTAAAGAGAGTGAAAATTTTTACAAAGAATTGTATGTCTCAAAGACAATACTACAAACCGCTAACTATTCAGCTGACACAAGTCAATTACCAGTGGTAACGCCAGACGAAGTACTTTTAAAAGTATGAAAAGAGGAAAAGACCCCGAGAGATGAAGGAATACTAGCAGATTTACTTTCAGATGCAGGAGTATAAATAGAAAACTGGCTCGCCCACCTATTTGCTCAGTGTATACAGACGAAGAAAATTCCCAGACCAATCGTTAGTTTTCTTTACATGAAAGGCAACTCAGAATCGACCGATTAGTGTTCTTACCAGTTATTTACAAACTCTTCACTAAAGCCCTAACGATTAGCATAAAAACAATTTTGAAAAAAAACAACAACATCGTGAACAGGCGGGATTTCAAAGTGGGAATTCGACTACCTTTTTTTTTTTTTTTTTTTTTTTTTACGTGTCCGACTCTGGGCAAAGGCTCAGGGCCTATTTCTTGGGGGCAGTGGCCTATCCCAAGGCCCAGTAGTCCTCCTACACCTCCACATGTCACCACTGATCATCTACACACAATGAATCAGCTAATTGAGAAAACTATAGAACATAATAAACCACCATGCTTAAGTTTGTTGATTAAGGATAGAAAAGGTGTAGGCTAGTTCACCAGGTGGATCAGTGAAAGGAGAGGAGAGCCAAAGGTGGTGGTGAACATTGAAATCTCCTAGAATGGAGATTTCAGAGAAAGGAGAAATGGATAGAATGCGTTCCATTGTAGAAGTAAGATAGTCAAAGAATTTTTGATAGTCAGTAGAATTAGGAGATAAGTAAACAGCGCAGATATATTTAGTCAGAGAATGACAGGAAAGCCGAAGCCAGAGTGTAGAGAATTCAGAAGAATCGAGTTCAGGAACACGAGAACAAGATAGGTCGTTGCGTACATATACTCAACATCCACCTTTGGCTTTGAAATGAGTATAGAGAAAGTAGGAGGATACAGAAAAGGGTTTGCTGTCTGTTGCCTCAGACAGCTGAATCTCAGTTAGAAAAAGAAGGTGAGGTTTAGAGAAGGAGAGGTGGTGCTCAACAGAGCGAAAGTTAGAGGAAAGGCCGCGAATGTTGCAGAAATGAAGAAGAGAGTCAGACAGTGGTTCCAGGCAGCTCGAGTCGTCACCGGGAGAGGGGCGGAATACACCCCAGAAACACTACAACTGTCATAAATTGCAAATAATATAGAAAACTGATAAGTAACACAGGTATAAGTACGATGTCAGCTTATTTATGCATTAAAATATCCCCCCAGATTAAAATATCCACTACTTAAATAAAAGATTTATAGTTTTAAAACTACAGTTCGAAACACACCAAAACAAGTACCGATGCAAAACACAGACAGCAACACAAGACCTGCAGCAACATAAACCAGCACACACAACATTAACCCCTTAACCATTGGGCGTCACTTTCGTGACGCTTGGGAGCAAGGGATCATACCGCGGGGCGTCGCTTTTGTGATTCTGTGTTATTTTGAATTCACCCGGGCTTCCATGTGGGGGCTTGTATCATCTATCAGTACTGCCAATGTCCAACACTAGTCAGCACTCCTAATCTCATCTGTACTCCCATCCATTGTTGACAATTTAGCCATTTCTCCCCGTTCTTGACTCCCCTCCCTACCCCCCCTCCATTACTCTATCCTCTCGCCTGCCTGGCCGTGCTACGCTAAGTAAATCTTCCCTGGAATTTTTCACTGATTTCATCCATTGAAATAAGCCCTATGCCCTATTCTTATACCAAATAATATATACAAGAATGAAATAAGGTAAGTGAGAGTGCCATACACCTAGAATTGGCTAATTATCACCTGACAACACCTCACGTGCACTCGTTCGCTAATTTTCGCTGTTTTTTTCCCCTTGAAATATGCCATATAATCTATTTTCGTAATAAATATACATATAAAGAGGGAAGGGAGAAGCCTAAGTGATATTTACATTCACCTGGAACTACCTAATTTATAATGTATTGTCTAGATTTCCTGCCAATCATTTCAGTGAAATACATAGCTGTTTCAAGAGCTACGTTGGTAGCTCTGAATATATCCTAAGTAGGCCTCTAATCTATTTTCGTAATAAATATACATGTAAGGAGGGAAGGGAGAAGCCTAAGTGATATTTACATTCACCTGGAACTACCTAATTTATAATATATTGTCTATATTTCCCCCCTGTGGCGGGGGGGACACAACCTGGCCGCACTCTGGGGTGGTACTACTACTTTGCGGCCAGGTTGTGTTAGGAAGAATACTGCCAACGTATTCCCTGCATGTCGTAAAAGGCGACTAAAAGGGGCGGGGTGAGGGGACTAGGGACCCCCTCCTCTGTTTTTTAGTTCCTAAAAAGAGACAGGCCAGAGAAAGGGATGGGGGATGGAGTTATCCCCGTACCCTGAAGATTGGGTCTATGAATGTGCGTGGATGTAGTACGATTGAGGCTAAAAGGGAGGAGATTGGGAGAATGTTTGTGAGAAGAAAGT
Source organism: Coenobita brevimanus (assembly GCF_032717465.1). Classification (NCBI taxonomy): domain Eukaryota; kingdom Metazoa; phylum Arthropoda; class Malacostraca; order Decapoda; family Coenobitidae; genus Coenobita; species Coenobita brevimanus. The sequence continues at coordinate 19,626,766 of NC_136991.1, read as the reverse complement.
TGGATGTGTTAGCTTTGAGTGAAACGAAGATGAAAGGGAAGGGGGAATCTATGTTTGGAAGTGTGAATGGAAGATTGTCAGGTGTTGATAGAGGAAGGGCAAGAGAAGGTGTGGCCTTGTTAGTGAGTCCGGAAGTACAGCAATGTGTGACTGAATGGAAGGAGGTGTCATCGAGACTGATGTGGGTGAAAGCGAAATTTGAACGTGAGTTGTGGGTGTTTGTGAGTGCATATGGGCCTGGTAGTGAAAGGGATGAACAAGAGAGGGAGTCTTTCTGGAATGATGTTGATGAGTGTCTGCAGAGTTTTGGAGCGAATGTGAATGTGGTAATGATGGGAGATCTGAATGCTAGAGTGGGAAATGTAGCAGTTGAAGGCGTAGTTGGTATGCACGGTGTGCCTGGAAGAAATGAAAATGGGGAACGAATGATAGCGATGTGTGTTGAGCGAGAGATGGTGATTGGGAATACGCTGTTTGAGAAGAAAGATATTTATAAGTATACATGGGTGAGACAGGAGGGTGGAAGGGTTGTTGATAGAGCCTTGATGGACTATGTGGTTGTGTCTAGGAATGTAATAGGAAGATTGTTGGATGTGAGAGTTCTGAGAGGGGAGGGTGGAGGTATGTCTGACCACTACCTGGAGGAGGGAAAGTTAAGAGTAGGTAAGAGATGGGTGAGAGCTAGGAGGGTTAGGTGTGGCAGGGAGGTTTTGAAAGTGAGTGAACTGGATAAAAGAGAGAAAAAGATAGAGTATCAGGAGAAATTGAAAGATGAGTGGAACGCAGTGAAAGATCGGGAAAATGGCAGCGTGGAGGAGGAATGGCAGTTGTTTAAGAGTGCTGTGGTGGGGCATGCAGAAGAGGTGTGTGGTGTGAGACGTGTGGGTGGTGGTGTAAGAAAAGGAAGTGAATGGTGGTGCGAGGAAGTAAGTATGGCTGTGGCTGAGAAGAGACGTGCATATGAAGTGTGGCTGCAAAGGAAGGATGAGATGTCATATGAAAGGTATAAGGAAAAGAGGAATAGAGCGAGAAGGGCTGTGCGTGATGCTAAAGTGGCAGCAGATGAAAGGTGGGGTATGCGGCTGACAGAGAATTTTCAACAGAATAAGAAAATGTTTTGGAAGGAGGTGAAAAGGGTGCGAAAGGGAGAGTCTGGGAAGGAAGAACGAGTAAAAGCAGAGGATGGAAGGATGTTAATTGAGATGGATGCAGTAAGGAAGAGATGGGCAGAGTATTTTGAAAGATTGTTAAATGTAGAGGAGGAAAGGGTGGCTGAGATTGTGGCAGATGGAAGGGTGCAAGGAATAAATGTGTTGGGAGAGTTGAATGATTCTTTGATCACGAAGGAGGAAGTGGAGAAGGCAATAAAGGAGATGAAAACAGGGAAAGCTGCAGGTATGGATGGGTGTGCTGTGGAATGCCTGAAGGGTGGTGGAGTGACTATTGTTGACTGGTTAGTAAGATTGTTGAATGTGTGCTTTGAGAAAGGTATGGTGCCAATTGATTGGGCAAGTGCTTGTGTGGTCCCGTTGTATAAAGGCAAGGGTGATAAGTATGAATGTACTAGCTTTAGGGGTATAAGTCTGTTGAGTGTTGTAGGTAAGGTGTATGGTAGAGTGTTAATTATGAGAGTTAGAGAGGGTACAGAGGGAGTGATTAGTGATGAGCAGTGTGGCTTTAGGAGAGGGAGGGGATGCGTTGATCAGGTGTTTGCTGTGAGACAAGTGTGTGGAAAGTATTTAGCGAAAGGCAAGGATGTATTTTGGGCATTTATGGATTTAGAGAAAGCGTATGATAGAATTGATAGGGAGGCTTTGTGGACTGTTTTAAGATTGTATGGACTTGATGGTAGGTTACTAAAAGGGGTCAAAAGTTTTTATGTAAATAGTAGAGCGTGTGTAAGAGTGGGAAATGCTGTGAGTGATTGGTTTCCCGTGAGAGTGGGGCTGCGACAGGGATGTGTGATGTCGCCTTGGTTGTTTAATATTTACATGGATGGTGTTGTAAGGGAGGTGAATGCAAGAGTTTTAGGTAGTCTGAATCTGGTAAATGTTGATGGAGGAGAGTGGAATCTGAAGCAGCTGCTGTTTGCAGATGATACTGTACTGGTGACTGATTCAGAGGAGAGATTGAGACAGTTGGTAGAGGAGTTTGGAAGGGTGTGTGAAAGGAGGAAATTGAAAGTAAATGAGAATAAGAGTAAAGTGATGAAGTGTACGAGGTTGATAGATGGTAGGGGGATGAATATAGTTTTGAATGGTGAGTTGCTTGAGGAGGTAGAGTGTTTTAAATATCTAGGGTCACATGTTGCTGTGGATGGAAGAATAGATGCAGAAGTGAAGTTTAGAATAAATGAAGTAGGAAAGGTGCTGGGAGGAATGAAAAAAGTGTTTAAATGTCGTTCGCTTAGAATGGATGTAAAGAGAAGGCTGTATGAGGGTGTTGTGGTACCGACTGCATTATATGGGGCTGAAACATGGAATATGGGTGTAGCAGAGAGGAAAAGTTTGAATGTAATGGAGATGAGATTTCTGAGGAGTATGTGTGGAGTGACACGTATGGATCGAGTGCAAAATGATGAAGTGCGAAGGAGAACTGGAGTTGTTCGGGAGATGGCTGGTAGAGTTGAGCAGAGGGTGTTGCAATGGTTTGGGCATATGGAGAGAATGGATAATGAGTGACTGGTGAAAAAGATAACTAGATCTGATGTGAGAGGTGTAAGGCTGAGAGGAAGACCACGAATACGATGGATGGACAGTGTGAAGACAGCGCTGGATGTGAGAGGGATGTCTGTTGAGCAAGGAAGAGTGGCTGTGCATGACAGAAATAAATGGAGAGAAATTGTGAATGAATAAGTGATGACGCAGCCCTGAGGGGATATTCTCCCGCATTTGGTCTGATCAGCTAGTCAGGTCAGGTGCGGGTAAGGGGATGGGTTTATGATGTGGCAGGGGTAAACCAGTTCTGCTGTCGGGCCCTGCTGCGGATGTCACTGATTGCATTGCGCAGTTGACCCTTGTGCGGTGTGGTGCAATGAGGATCTGTCCGTTCTCCCGTTTGGGGCTAAGATGCGAATGAATGTGTTTGAATGGATGAGTAAATGGAGAGTGAGTCATCCTGTCTCGGCTACCTCCCTTTCCTTGGGGGAAGCAGCCAAGGTATATAGATAGATAGATAGATAGATAGTCTAGATTTCCTGCCAATCATTTCAGTGCTAGACATAGCTGTTTCAAGAGCTAATATTGGTAACTCTGAATAATCCCCAAGTAGGCCTCAACCCGGGCCGGCCCTCCTTTATCAGTTCTCTCTTATCTTCCGAAGAGGAGGTACGGCTCATATTCTTGCTGACTTCAGGGCCTTTTTTCACCCCCATGCAAAGGGCCCTGTGACCTTTACCCCCTACTAAGCCTCGTGTGGAAAGAGGTAAAGGGCTGACAATTGATAAAAGAGTGACTACGATCTTTCTATTGAGTAAAACAGTGCAAGTGGAATTGTAAATAATGTGTAAATAATGTGTAAACAGCAAGTGAAAGTAATGAATGTAAATATACGTGAACAATGGAAAATAGTTTTATAAGTTACTTCAAGTGACAGTGCATAACACAGTGTAAATAAAATAGAAATGTAAATAACGTAAATAAAATAGACGTAAATAGAAATGTAAATGAGTAGTATCATAAGAATACCCTAGGAGTAATGAAAGTGAAAGTTTCACTATAGCATGTCTGAATGCTATGAGTTATGAGAGTGAAGATGAAAGTGACATTCACTCTCAATGCTAGTATACAGGACGAGAAAGTGAATGCTACGTATTTTACTGAAAGAAATTGAATCCCTACAGTGACAATAAACTAATACTACTGAAGGAAACTTATGGATAAAGACTGTAGATATATATAAGTGTTATATATTAATAGAAATATAAAGTGTGAGGGGTTTTATGAATAATAAATGACAGAGTACCAAGAGCGAACTAGCGCAAGTGTGGCGGTCAGACGCGCTCATAATTTTCATTGCTTTCACAGTGTTTTTTTTTTTTTTTGGAGTATGGATCCCAAACTACTTGAAAATCATAGAGTAGTGTTTATAATGTTAATATCTGGCTGTGGTAATCATATTACGGGTTGTCGGGAAGTGTAAAGTGGAGACTTCGTTACCCAACTTCAGAGGTCTCCACAAGTCCTACGGTAACTGACGAAGGCTCAATAAACATTCCAGGCGAAAGCTGAAGGTATGTGCCATAAGCATATATAATTTTAATATTCTAGGACTAATAACTGATTTTTGGCAAATATTTTTTGAGAGTCTGTCGGAGCCCGAATAACCCCGCGGCACAAGCAAAACATCGGTAAACATGCCCGCTGTGTAGGGGTTAACTGCATGCTACGACACACACCAATGACATGTAAGAATTAGAAATGAAAGCTTCAGAGAGAGAGGGGGAAAAAAACGCAACAATCGTCCCGAGTGTGGAACAAGCAAAATCAGCCTCATTTAAAAAATCAAGTTGGTAAAGATAAACTCTAACAGTTCAATAATACATTGCGTCAGGAATAAGCCATGTCATACACACACACACACACACACACACACACACACACACACACACACACACACACACACACACACACACACACACACACACACACACACACACACACAAATCAGCATCTAAAATGATAGACTGGTAGACAGAAACTATTATAAAGCCCAAATCTGACTGTCACAGGCAGCGCTGTGGGAGAAGGAGGGAGGGGAGGGTGGCTTAATAATTCCCTCGACCATACAGCTAAATATGTTACGATCAACATTTTTCAGGATTATTCGGGGTAAAAATATAAAACGTATCCTCTGTCAACACCGACTGTAAAACACTGCCTCTATTTATTTATTTACTTATTTTTCTGCATGAGTGATGAAATAATGCTACCTGTTGGTCTGTCAGATACCATGAGTCGACATGATATAATCAGTTTTCATCATCCTGTCCTGCACCATCAGGTTGTCCTCCCTCCATCTCACACCACCCGCATTTGTGTACCTGAACCTCTCAAACCCATTCCTACACCTTATCCTGTGACCCCTTCCTCCTGTCCCTCTCCATCTCACTCGAATAAACTCTCATGGTCAGTGTCTCATTCTCATTCTCTCCAAATGGTCAAACCATCTCTGTAATTCACTAGGTGTTTTTATGATCAAAATCACCAGTAAGGAGGAAATCTCTACTGATTACACGTTAAGCCAGATAAGTAGTATAGAACGAATCTAATAACACTATTTAACTTGAAAATCCAAACTCATGAATAAATAAAATCAAACAAATGTGTACACACGATAATTTCATATCAAGAGAGACACAGTGAGACGAAAAGATCACACACACACACACACACACACACACACACACACACACACACACCGGAATGTAAATATCAAAGAGTAATATATATAAAAGAAAATAAAAAATATAGGAGGAGAGAGAGAGAGAGAGAGAGAGAGAGAGAGAGAGAGAGAGAGAGAGAGAGAATGCCACAGTTCTTGTGCCTCTCTCTCATTTGTTACTTCCGTTCTCGACTCCAGCCCTCTTTCCTCCCTCCCCCCGTCCCCACACACCTACTCCTCCTTCCTCTCACCCTTACCCCTACCCTTCCTTCTTCCCTCTCTCCCTCGCAGCACAAGTACCTACTCTTCCTTCTTCCGTCTACCCCTCCGTCCACAAACTCTTACCCTCCCTGGTTGTCTCCTTCCCTGTCTCCTTCCATCCACCAACAGTTACTCTGCCGATCTCCCTCCCGTCCTATAAACCCAGCTTCTTTCTTTTGCTCTTTCTCTGAACATACGTCCTTCTTTCCTCCCTCACGTCATGCGTAAAAAAAAAGAAAAAAAGAAGAAGGGGGGGGGTCAAGAAAGGAAAAAGGGAAGTAGGTGCACGAAGGAAAGATACAAAGAGAAGTTAGAGAACTATGCAATGGAAGAAGGGGGAAGACAAAGTAAAGAGAGAGAGAGAGAGAGAGAGAGAGAGAGAGGAGTAAAACGAAGGGAGAAAAGAGAGATAAATGAGGAAAATGAACTAAACAGGATATAAGGAATACCTGAAATGTATTCACTGGAGGAAAATGAAAAGTAAGATGAAGAACAGGTACAAGAAAGTGTGTTGAAGGGAAGAAAAAGGAAAAATGAGATGAAGAGGAGACAGCAAAGGAGATATGAGGAGGTGGAAGAGGAAGGGTAAGATGAAAAAGAGAGAGAGGGGAAACAAGATATGAAAAGGAGGACCAGGCAACGTGAATGAAATAGAGGAAGAGGAACGAGATGAAGAGGAGGACGAAGGGAGGAGTGTGCAAGAAGGGAAATTGCTAACAAGATCACGAAGCAAGCGATGGTAGAGAAGAAAAAGGAGTAATCTATAGAAGAGAACCACAGAATCGGTAGATAATGAGAAGAGAATGAAGAAAGCGAAAGAGAGAGGCCGCGGTAGATAAGGGTACTGAAAAAACACGAGGCAAAATAAAGAGAACAGAAAAATTTGGAGAAAAGAAGGGATAATGAGCAGGAAGGGGAAAGGTATGCAAAGCTTACGCATTCATCTGGAGAAGGAAAATTGAGGAGAGCAAAAGAGGAAAAGGCAGATGGAAATGTTAGAAATCGACGTAAGTTGGGATGTGACTGGAGATTATGAAAAAGAAAGATGAATGAGTTTCAATAAGGAAAGGGAAGAGAAGAGTCTATCTATCTATCTATCTATTGCCAGACGCCTCAATCCCGTTTGGGGTGGCCACAAACAAATCGCCTCCAAGTCGCCCTGTCCCCCGCCATTTCACTGCCCTGCTCCCAACTCACACCCCCCTCTCTCATATACCTCTCCACCCCATCCCTCCATCTCATCCTCGGCCTCCCCCTCCCTCTTCCCCCCTCCACCTCACTCACATACACTCTCTTCGTCAGTCTTTCGCCCTCCATCCTCTCCACATGGCCAAACCACCTCAGTGTGTTCCTCATAACGCTTCCTATCACATCCACATCCACACCACAACGCTCCTTTATATCCTCATTCGTCAGCCTGTCTCTCCACGTGACTCCACAGGCTCCTCTTAAATAACTCATTTCCACTGCTCTCACTCTTGACTTGTGTCCTTCCAACAATGCCCAAGCTTCACTTCCGTACGTTAGAGTTGGTATCACAATACTGTCATGTAGTAACTTTTTCACTTCCATGCTCACTTCCCTGTTTCTTATCACAGCTTTCAAGGAACCAGCAACCTTTCTTCCCTGCTGTACCCTTTCAAGCACTTCACCCTCCAAACCTCCATCCTTACTCATCACACTACCCAAATACTTAAACGTACTCACATTTTCCAATTCCTCACCATCTAACCTCGCTGTACATTCACTAACTTCACCTCTCTCAAAGACCATCACTTTACTCTTCCCTACATTCACCTTTAGGTTCCGTTTCTTACACACACTCTCAAACTCATCCACCAAGCCTTGCAGCTCCCCTTCGTCTTCACTCAACAACACAGTATCATCTGCAAACAACAGTACAGGGAGTTTCCAAACACTATCCTCTCTCACCAGGGCCACTCCAACATCCACTACCCTACCTTGTACCTCTTTTATTACCCCATCCATGTACAGATTGAACAACCATGGAGACATGACACATTCTTGTTTCAAACCAACTTTCAAAGAGAAAAATTCACTTAGTTCACCATCCACATGCAATGCAGCCTTCGCACCATCGTACATACTCTTCACAGCATTCAACAACTTCCCATCTACTCCATATATTCTTAACACTTTCCACAATCCTTGTCTATCCACCCTGTCATATGCTTTCTCCAAATCCATGAAAGCCGCATACAACTTCTTTCCCTTCTCTAGAAACTTTTCCACTAAAGATCTAAGAATGAATATCTGATCTACACAACCTCTTCCCTTCCTAAAGCCTCCCTGTTCTTCTCCAACTAATTTCTCTGTTCTTTCTTTAACTCTGTCTATACGTATCCTACCATACACTTTTTCTATTATACTAAGAAGACAAATGCCCCTATGATTACCACACACTTCTTTTTCCCCTTTTCCTTTGTACAAGGGAATAATTATACCTGACTTCCAATCCTCCGGGACTCTACCTTCCTCCCAGGCCAATCTGCACATTTTCCACATCCATTCTACTACTATCTCTCCCCCATGCTTCAGCATTTCACCACACACTCCATCAATTCCTGGGGCTTTCCCCGATTTCACTTTCTTCATTGCTTCCACAACTTCTATGCTACTGATTTCTTCCTGTCTTCTCACCTCCCTCCTTCTCCCAGCCATTCCCCAGCCACTTATACTTGCATTACTTCCATCCTCTACGTTCAATAATTCCTTAAAGTGTTCTCTCCATCTGCTCACTTTTTCTCCCTTCTCCATTAGTAATCTACCATTTTTATCTTTCATTCCCCTGCTAACTTCACTTCCACCCTGTCTTACTCTTTTCACTTATCTCCAGAACATTTTCTTACAGTCCCTCCACTTTACACTCAAATTCCTTCCAAATTCCTCATCCACTCTCTTCTTACTCTCTCTTACTAATCTTTTCACCTCTCTCTTCCTTTCCACATATAACTCTCTCTTCCGCCTCTCAACTTCTTCCACGCCCCTATTTCTCACCCATTCATTGTATGCTTTCTTCTTTTGTGCCACAGCCTGTTTCACCTCTTCAGTCCACCACGCTGTTCCTTATACCCCCCTCCGCCTTCTCTTCCTTCCACACACCACATCACATGCTGCACATATTTCTTCTGTAAATATCTTACACACACCTTCCACGTCTCCCATCTGCTCCAATTCATATTTGCCCAATCGTTCCTCCACTTCTTTCTTATACTCTGCCTTTTTCTCATCCTCTTGTAACCTTTCCACTCTCCTTGCAACTACTCCTTCCTCTCGTCTTTCCCTTCTTCTATTCCTCCATCTCACTTGCATCCTAATTCTGGCCACCACCAAGTAGTGGTCAGAAAGTCCACTCCCCCAACCTCTATACACTCTTGCATCCTTTACACATCTTCGCATCCTTTCATCCACACACACATAATCAATCATTGCCTTCCTTTCATTCAGTTCACCACCCACCCTTCTCATCACTCGCCATGTAAGGAGGCCAAAATTGAGAAATGGATATAAGAGGTTTGCAGAGGACTGTGACAAAGCCGGGAAATCGAGATTTGTTTTAATCTCAGTACTGTGTTTTTTTTTTTTTTTAATGTCATATATTTACGTCGTGTACATACAATTTAATTTCAGCGTCCGCCTTACCTTAGTTATTTTCGTCTTTTATATTTTTTTCGTTTCTCTCTCTCTCTCTCTCTCTCTCTCTCTCTCTCTCTCTCTCTCAGTTGGTGGACGGATACAGTCACGAAGCCGATTTTTCTCACCCTGATTATTATTATTATTATTATTATTATTCTTTTTTTTTTTGCTGCAATCCTTAATTGGCCTATGTGAGTATTCTCTTGCTTTTTTTACAGATTTGTTTTCTGTTGTTCTTGTTGTTTTGATGTTGGGATCCTTGTGTCTGTGATTGATATGAGTGGTTTTTTCCTTTATGTTTTGTTATGTCTGTTACAAGAAAATTCTCTCTTTCTCATCTGATGAATATTTACTCCTAGTTTTCTTTTACTATGTTCTGTACTTCTCTGAATAGTGTATTATTTTCTTCTATTGATACACTTTTGTGTTCTTGCCTTTTTTATGTGTTGCTTTGATCGCTAGTTCTAATTTTCCATTCTTTTTTTACCTTCCGTATCGGTATATTTTATTTTGGACTTGTCCGCTGGGATTTGTTCTCACATTACGTTCTTTTCAATGAGTTTTGTGCTGATTTCAAGAGTTTTGTGCTGATTTCAATTTGCATTCAAAGATGCAGACCCAAAATCTACTCAGAATCTCTACAAGGTAAAGTTGAGCAATTATCACAATGAAAATTAAATTGAGTATCACAGAAGTTTTCAATCATCATTAGTTCCCAAACCTAGGAGGGCCACTGTCACAATGACCACTATATTGTCATCACCACCACTATTATAAACACGATCACCATTATCATCACCACTGCCATTACATACCACTATCACTACCTTCACACCCTAGACATCACCAGTACCATTACAATCACCCATACACTATTATCACGTTCACTGCAGTCATTTTTGGCGCTATCTTCACAACAGCTACAAACATTAGTTTCACGAATACTGTCAACATCACAGTTACTAATTTCATCATCCTCATAAGTAATATTCCTGCTACCTTTACATTTAGAACAACAATGATTATCACCACAATTTTCACTACTGTTATTAATACATTTATCATTATCGCTCGGCACTAGTGGCTACTTCTCTCTCTCTCTCTCTCTCTCTCTCTCTCTCTCTCTCTCTCTCTCCGATGGTAACAAGCAGCACCACCATTACAACCAATGACATACATGAAGAGCTTCATTATGCAGCTGCAACCTTTTGTCTTATTCTCTCCAGTCTCCTCCTGATTACGCCCTCTGTTCTTGTTCTTCCCCTACATTCCTTTGTTACAGTCGTGTTCTTCACTTCTTTCTTATCTCCCTCTCATCACTTCAGGATCTCCCTGTTTATTCTATTGTTTTCCTTTTTTTTTTTTCGTATGCTTCTGACATATTTCGATTTTTATGTTCCCTACGTTTCCACGAATTGTTAGTTTTTAATAACTTCTGATCCTAGTACTGTTTCTTTGATCATTCTACCAACTATTACACTCAATCGTCTCTCAGTTACACATTCATCTCTCTCTCTCTCTCTCTCTCTTACATGACCCCTCAATATTTGTTCCTTGTCAATTAATAATTTTCTTTGTTAACGTCTGCCAACGTAATTCCAGCAGCAATAAATGAGGAAATAAGTGGGGAATGTTCCCATTTCGCTTTGATTTTATCGTAACAACCGAGAAAATATGTGTGTGTGTGTGTGTGTGTGTGTGTGTTCTTACCTAATTGTTCTTACCTAATTGTATCTTTACAAGAATGAGTCACGCTCGTACTGTCCCGTGTCTTAAACCATATTTATCGTACTATCTATCTATTGCCAGACGCCTCAATCCCGTTTGGGGTGGCCACAAACAAATCGCCTCCAAGTCGCCCTGTCCCCCGCCATTTCACTGCCCTGCTCCCAACTCACACACCCCTCTCTCATATACCTCTCCACCCCATCCCTCCATCTCATCCTCGGCCTTCCCCTCCCTCTTCCCTCCTCCACCTCACTCACATACACTCTCTTCGTCAGTCTTTCACCCTCCATCCTCTCCACATGCCCAAACCACCTCAGTGTGTTCCTCATAACGCTTCCTATCACATCCACATCCACACCACTACGCTCCTTTATATCCTCATTCGTCAGCCTGTCTCTCCACGTGACTCCACAGGCTCCTCTTAAATAACTCATTTCCACTGCTCTCACTCTTGACTTGTGTCCTTCCAACAATGTCCAAGCTTCACTTCCGTACGTTAATAGTTGGTATCACAATACTGTCATGTAGTAACTTTTTCACTTCCATGCTCACTTCCCTGTTTCTTATCACTGCTTTCAAAGAACCAGCAACCTTTCTTCCCTGCTGTACCCTTTCAAGCACTTCACCCTTCAAACCTCCATCCTTACTAATCATACTACCCAAGTACTTAAACGTACTCAGATTATCTAATTCCTCACCATCCAACCTCGCTGTACATTCACTAACTTCACCTCTCTCAAAGACCATCACTTTACTCTTCCCTACATTCACCTTTAGATTCCGTTTCTTACACACTCTCTCAAACTCATCCACCAAGCCTTGCAGCTCCCCTTCGTCACTCAACAACACAGTATCATCTGCAAGCAACAGTACAGGGAGTTTCCAAACACTATCCTCTCTCACCAGGGCCACTCCAACATCCACTACCCTACCTTGTACCTCTTTTATTACCCCATCCATGTACAGATTGAACAACCATGGAGACATGACACATCCCTGTTTCAACCCAACTTTCAAAGAGAAAAATTCACTTAGTTCACCATCCACACGCACTGCAGCCTTCGCACCATCGTACATACTCTTCACAGCATTCAACAACTTCCCATCTACTCCATATATTCTTAACACTTTCCACAATCCTTGTCTATCCACCCTGTCATATGCTTTCTCCAAATCCATGAAAGCTGCATACAACTTCTTTCCCTTCTCTAGAAACTTTTCCACTAAAGATCTAAGAATGAATATCTGATCTACACAACCTCTTCCCTTCCTAAAGCCTCCCTGTTCTTCTCCAACTAATTTCTCTGTTCTTTCTCTAACTCTGTCTATAAGTATCCTACCATACACTTTTCCTAATATACTAAGAAGACAAATGCCCCTATGATTACCACACACTTCTTTTTCCCCTTTTCCTTTCTACAAGGGAATAATTATACCTGACTTCCAATCCTCCGGGACTCTACCTTAAATTTTTGAACTGTTTTGGCACACGCTATTTCATTCGGTAGTGCATTCTATTGATCAATTGCTCTGTTTGGGAAACTGAATTTCCTTACGTCTTTATCATCTCTCTTCTTATGCAGTTTTTTGCAGTGTCCTCTTGCTGATGCTTCTCCATATGTTAAGTAATCATTTATGTTTATTTTCTCCTTCCCTGATATGCACTTATATAGCATTATCATGTCACCTCTTTTCCTTCTGTCCTGTAGTGTCGGTATATTCAGTTTATTTAGTCTTTCTTCGTAGCTTAGGTCCCTTAAGCTTGGTATCCATCTTGTAGTGGCCCTTCGAACTTTTTCAATCTTGTCTATGTGTTTTTCGAGATGAGGACTCCAGACTACTGATGCATATTCCAGGGTTGGTCTAATGAATGATGTTATTATCCTTCTTAGCATGTTTTCATTTATGTATGTGAATGCTATTCTCATATTTGCAAGCAGTGTATACATGTTCCGTACCTTCTCGCTGATGTGGTCAGCCGGAGATAGTCTGTTATTGATAAGCACACCTAGGCCTTTCTCTCTTTCTGATGTGTATAGGGTTTTATTTCCTAACTCATAATCCCAATCAGGTCTTTTTCCACTTTTACCAAACTTGATTACATGACACTTGTCCACATTGAATTCCATTTGCCATGTATTACTCCATTCATGAAGTTTATTTAATTCTTCTTGTAGCTCTTTACAAGAGTCTGTGTTAGTAATTCTCCTTTGTATTTTTGCATCATCTGCAAACATATTCAGATAGCTCTCATTTCCAGTGTTACTGTTTATATCATTTATATACACTAAAAACATGATGATTGGTGATAGCACTGAACCCTGTGGTACTCCACTAGTCACTTCTTTCCATGATGAGTAGTTTTCTCTTAGTACTGTTCTCATTTCTCTTTTTATGAGAAAATCTTGCATCCAACAAAACAGTTTGTCTCGAATTCCTCCTTGATGGTACAGTTTCCATAAAAGTCTTTGGTGTGGTACTGTGTCAAAAGCTTTCTTGAAATCTAAATAGATACTATCCACCCATCCTTCTCTTTCCTGTATTGTGTTAATTACTCTGTCATAGTAGCTCAACAGATTAGTAACACATGATTTTCCTTTTCTGAAACCAAACTGTCTTTCTGTTATCATACTGTGTTCTTCTAGATGATTTACCCAAGCTTTTCTTATAAGCTTTTCTAATACCTTGCTTACAACACTGGTCAGTGATACTGGTCGGTAGTTGAGTGGATTTTGTCTATTTCCTTTCTTGAATAAGGGGACAATATTTGCTTTTTTCCAAATATCAGGTAGTTTACCTTGACTCAAGGATTTCTTGAAAATTAAAAATAATGGTTTACTTAACTCCTTTGCACATTCTCATAGTACCCAACATGAAATTTCATCAGGACCACTTGCTTTTCCTCTGTCTAATCTACTTAACTCCTCCTGTATTACTTTTTCTGCAATTTGTATATCTGGTAGTATGTGTGGACATGCATGTTCCACAGAGTCCCTCTCAAAATTTTTTTTCTTCTGTAAAAACTAATTGGAAATTCTTATTTAGTGCTTCACAAATATCTTTCTCTTGTGTATAAGTGATCCCCTCGTCCATAATGGATTGTATTATATCTTTTAATTTGGTTTTGCTTCTGATGTAGCTGTAAAACAGTTTTGGTTGATCACTACTTTTATTTATTATATTCTCAAAGTGTTTTGGGCTTCCCTCCTTATTCTTCTATAATCGTTTCTTGCCTGTTTGTAATTATTATACGCTCTTTCACTATTGTGTCTTCTGTATCTATTCCACAACAAATCTCTTCTTTCTTTTGATTTTTTACATTTTGTATTGAACAATTTCTGTATTTTCTTATCTGCTTCTTTGTGTTGTGGGATGTACTTCTGGATTCCTATTTCATAAAATTCACAGAATTTTTTATATACAGCATTTAAATTTGTCCTCTAAGCTCATTTTCCCAATCAGCTTCTGAGAAATACTTCTTTAGGTCTTGATAATTTCCCTTTTTATAGTTTAGGCTCTTTTTGTAACTTTCATTGCTGTTAACTATGTCATATGCTATCCTGAAGTTGTAATTTAGTACTTAAATGATCGCTTTTGCCGAGTGGAGGGTGATATGTTAAACTGTCAATATCATTTTCTTGCCTAATAAATATTAGATCTAGCACTGAAGGTACATCGAGTCCTCTTTTTCTGGTGGTTTCCCTCACATGTTGCGTTAGGAAAAACTCTTGCACGAGATCCAGGAACTTTTGGTCCCAACAGCTTTCTTGGCTAGTTATATCTAGAGTATTCCAATTTATATTTGTATTAAAATCTCCAGTTAGTATAATTCTTTCCTATTTCTCTTCCATTTTATGTAATAATGATCTTAAAGTCTGCATTGTACTCTCTGCCAGGTCCTCATATTCGTCTCTTTCCCATGTGTTTGATCTGGGTGGCATATACAAATTGGCTACAATTACTTTCCCTTCAGATGTGTTGATCTCTACTGGAATTAGTTCTACTTGTGATGGTATATCTAGTTTTATTTCATTAACTTTTAGATTTTTCTTAGTTAATATTAAAATTCCTCCTCCTTTTTTAAAATTTCTGTCTCTTCTCCATATATTGTATTCCTCTAAGTTTAATATGTCACTGGATATCCTTGGTGTTAATTTTGTTTCAGTTAGGCATATTATTTGTGGTTCATTTTCTCTGACATAATCATTCATCTCTAGTAATTTAGATACCATTCCATCCACATTTGAGTACATCAACTTAATCACCTTGTTTATATACTTGTCATGACATGGTTCTACTACCTTCCTCGTTTTTATTCCCTCCTGTTTGTGTACCACTTTCGTAACTGCAATCCTATTGCTTTGTAAAAAAATGTGTTCTTCTCCTCTTCAGATCTTCCCTCATTTTTTGTTTTTGCTTCCTTCCTCTTCTCTTTCAGTAATTCCAGTTCCTCTTGTGTTAGGCATCTTTTTATCCATACATTTTTGAACTCCTCTTTTTCCATAAGATTCTTTGCATTTTTTAGTATCTCCTCCAAAGTGTTTACACTCTGGAAAGTCACCTTTAGAGGTCTTGTCTTGCTTCTCTCGTATTTCCCTAACCTTTTGTGTTCCTCTATGTCTTTACTACAGATTTTCTCTGATACTTCTTTCAGTAATCTCATTACATTTTGCCATCTTTTTGTCTCTTGTGATCTTGTTTTTTACTTCTTCCTCTTCTATACCAGTGATTACTATAGATTTGTTTATATCTACTGAATCTCTGACTAACTTTGGATTGTTTTGGATTATTCCTTTCACTTCCTGTCTAATGCTTTTTTCCTCCACCCTTGTTTCTAAGTCTTTCTTTACTTTCACCATTTCAGCATACGAGGTTTCCACATCATATTTGTAGCTTTGCACAGCTGATGTGGAAACCACGTATGCTGAAATGGTGTGTGTGTGTGTGAAAGGCAGGGTCACGTAGCTTAACAAAGAGAAAGATTTCTTGGGGGTTTAATAACTAAGCTAGCAAAACTAAATAAAAAGATATATTACAGGCAAATTAACATATTTACATTATCACAGATTGTTTTAAGACTACGGCACAAATGCTGCATTCTCTTCTGCTATGAACACAGGTGTGACCACCGGACGGAAACAATAACAACAAACGAGAGAGAGAGAGAGAGAGAGAGAGAGAGAGAGAGAGAGAGAGAGAGAGAATATCAAAACCAGAGGGGTTGGTGGTTAGAGGAAGAGAAGCAGATCTGCTTTTCATCATACCTGAAATTTGTTCCTAGCCCCCACCTTTCCTCACATCAAATTAAGAAAACAAACTTGAACGTTGTTGAGAGAAAATACATGCAGATACCCTTCCAAATAATGCTGATTTTTTTTTTCCACATCATTGCCCACATCCCTCAGCAATCCTTACACTATCTCGCTATACGGTATCCCTTTCTTTTCCCAAAACATAGCATGTGAGAATGTGAAAAGATGGAGTGATGGACAGTAGATGAGCCAGGTAAAGACAGCGAAAAGTATACGTGCACGACTATTCTGGCTGTCACTGATGATGATGGTATGGTGAGGCACTGTCAAAACACCCCAATGCCTGTTTGTAACATATCACCTTTTAAGAAGATAATTACTCAGGTGAGAATGAAAATGTAAGAAACAAAAATCTGCAACAATAAAAAGCGATTTACAAACGATCATACAGTCTTCCGTATAAATGTAAGCGTCAAAAAGAAATATGGGTACTGACTCACCCAAATTTAACAATATATATATATATATATATAAATATATATATATATATATATATATATATATATATATATAACAGAACAGAGGAAGGAAAAACAAAAATGAAAAATAAAAATCCATACACCAGATTACTTGCGTCCTCCATTCATAAAATATCTGTAACAGTTGGACTTGACCAGCTGTAGGTTGAAATTTGAGGGGAAGCAACTCCGGGGAAGCGAGTTTCAGAGAGATGCAGTTCAGTGAATAAAAGAATTCTGATGGGCAGAAGTTCTTCATTATGGCTGTATGACATTCCAGTCATTAGCGCTACCAGATGCCCATGTAGCGCAGAGAAAGGTATATAGTGAGGTGCCACAATGGATGCAACTTCTTTTGAGCATTTGCCATACAAGTATTTGTAAAATGCAAGGGAGGCAACATTCCTTCTTACTTGTAGGGGAGATAGTTTTATAATAGGACGGTTGTTAAAAATTCCAACAGATTTGTTCTGAATTTTGTCTAGTTGTTTTAGTGCAACCTGTCCACATCCATTACACAAGGGTGAGCAATATTCAAGCTGAAAGTGCACATGACTCTTACAAATTATGGCTAACTGCTCATCAGTGAAGAAGTTACAGACTCTGTGCAATAATCCAAGTTTCTCTGTGGCGATTTTAGCAAGTGATCTAACATGAGAGGTCCAGCTGGGGGCATGGTTAAGTGAAACACCTAGAATTTCAATACTTTTCGAGATCGGAATATTAGTAGCATTGAAGGTTATATAGGCTACGAATCTGGCAATAACTGTCTACTAGTAAATTTTACATATTTGGTTTTACTAGCATTAATGAGACAAGGTTATTTTGTCCCCATTCAGTGATCTTAGATAAGTCTTGATTTATGGAGACGGCTGTACTGAGCTGAGAGTTAGAGATATTAAACTTTGTAAATGGGTGTTCGAGTGTGAATGAACTGTGAAGTGTTGAGTCATCTGCATATGAATGGTTGGGACTGTGGGTGAGAGATAACAGATCGTTCATATGAACTAGGAATAGGGTTGGTGCCAGAACTGATTCTTGTGGTACGCCGGCATTAACTGCGTGGAAATTGGAATATACATCATCTACTTTTACTCGTATTTTTCTGTCACTGAGATATGAGGAAAGAAGAGGAACAAAAGACGTTAGTCCATACCAAGGGAGTTTGGACAGCAAGGCATGGTGCCACACTCTGTCAAAAACTTTAGAAATATCAAGGGCTACTGCATGAGTTTCTGCATATTGGTCAATTGACTGATGGATGGTATGAGTCAGGAGATTGAGTTTATCAATGGCAGGTCTTTTGTGGTGAAAACCATATTGTCCATCACTAATTAAGTTGTTAGATTCAAGGTGTTTAACCCACTGCGTGCCGGTTATTTTTAGCCCTATGGGTCACTCCAGTGCCGGCCATTTTTTGAACTTTTTTTTTGGCTAAAAGGATAGATTTTGATGTGGAAACAACGAATTTCGCCATTAAAATGCTCTCCGAGGCTTGGAAATGAGTTTTACTGAGTCCTGCATACTCGTGTACAGATATAGCCGCTCTCTCACGCTCACCACGTAGAGATAGCCGTTTTCTATGTAAGGTATACTCAGGTATTTATGCTGGGAAGGTATAGCAATATTCAGTACACTCTTCTGATTACTTATCACATCAGCATCTATCACAATTTGTGTCTTTCTCACTGTGAATGCATTATCTTATTCTTACTTGAAGATAGGTACAACCTGTCTTCATTATGTACAATCCTGGCACTTACAAGAAGGTATTTACAACTTGACTTCACTATATAGTCCTAACACTTACAAGAAAATATTTACAACTTACATTTACATGAAAGTATCTACAAAGTGCCTTCACTATGTATGGCACTGGGTGAGGCACACAGGCAGAGTGAGACAGAGCGAGCGTGATGGGGGAAGTGAGTGAGTGTATGGCCTTGACAGCCTGAGGGATGGTAGAGGAACAGTTACCATACATGCCTGCCAATTTTTTCCCGCGAATCTTGAAAAATGCGGTCACAGTGAATATTTTTATTTTAGACCATTTTAAATGGCACTGGCACTGGCTGCGGAATTATGTCAGACCGTTTTAAAAAGGCACTGGCACACAGCGGGTTAACTATGTGCTTATTAATTACAATTTCAATAACTTTACCAAGAGAAGATGTGATAGCTATTGGTCTGTAATCAGAGGGGTCAGTGCAACTTCCTTTCTTCGGAATTGGGTGGATATTGGCTTCCTTCCATGAATTAGGGAATGAAGGAGTATGTATGCATGGTCTGAATAATTTAGCAGGAAAAGAGGCAAATTCTGGGGAACACTTTTTCAGAACAATTGGAGGAATTCCATCAGGGCCTGAAGCTTTCTTGATTGGTGAATTGTCTAGGATGGATTTTACGTATCTAGTCAGTATTTTAAATGGAAAATTTTTGGGAGAGTCAAGTTCTAGTACTGGGATGTTCTGGCTGACACTCTCTATGGTAGAATTTCTGGCAAATGTATTGACAAAGATATTTGCTTTCCCATGCGGGTCAGTTGTAATGTTGCCATCTGAAGATTTTAGGGGGGAATGGATGATGACTTGTTAAAGCTATTATTGAAACAATTGAGAGTTGACCAGAATATTCTCTTGTCACTGGGGTTGTTAAGTAGTTTTGATGCTTGATTTTGAAGAAAGTTTGATTTAGCTAGATTTATTACAGCTTTTGCATAGTTTCTAGCAGTTTTAAAATGACAGAGTGATTCAGATTTTTTTTTTAAATTATATTTAAGTAACAGGTATATGCTAAGGACTTTTGGGCAGTTGCCCTGACACAGTTGCTATCAAACCTTTTTGGAGAGTTCGATCTTTAAATGAACTATTGACTTGGTATGAACATATCCATCCCAGCTAGTATTAAGTCATTAATGTGTTTATGCCTTTGTACTTACCTAATTATATCTTTACAGGGATGAGTCAAGCTCGTACTGTCCCTTGTATTAATAACCATTTTTATCATACACTTAAATTTATAACTAGTTTTGGCACACAGTGTTTCATTTGGTAGTGCATTCCACTGATCAGTTGCCCTATTTGGGAAACTGAATTTCCTTTCATCTTTGTGGCCTCTCTTTTTATGTAGTTTTTTGCAATGTCCTGTTGCTGATGCTTCCTCATTTGTTATATACCCATTTATGTATATTTTCTCTTTCCTTGAGATACATTTATATAGCATAATCATGCCTCCTCTTTTCCTTCTTTCCTGTAATGTTGGTAGAATCAGTTTTTCTAGTCTTTCTTCATAGCTTAGATCCCTTAAGCTTGGTACCCATCTTGTAGTTGCCCTTTGTCCTTTTTCAATCTTATCTGTCTTTTTTTAGATGAGGATTCCAGACTACTGATGCATATCCAGGGTTTGTCTGATGAATGATATTATTATTATGCTCAGCATGTTTTCATCTATATATGTGAATGCTATTCTCATATTAGCAAGCAGTGTATACATGTTACGTACTAGTGATGTATCAGATATCCGCCTCCGCCTCCGCCTCCATGGAGCCTCCGCGGTGAAAATAATGTCCGTATTACTATCTGTGTCCATGTCGCCAGACAACAAAAGCTCTTCATCATTATCCACCACTGTGCTTTCAGATAATAAAATATCCGCATAATAATCCACCTCCATGTCAAAGAACCGCAGAGGTTGCTGATCTCTATCCATCCAACATTTCTCGTTTCTCTTGTTGTCATAAATATTTTTCTCTCTCTTTTTCATCCACAACTTTCCTCCCCGTTCCTCTCACCTGCCAGTCCCTCTTCCTCTTTCTGTTTTCTTCTCTATTAGCTCTTCCTCACTCCATCTCTCATTGTTCCTCTTCTCTCTCTCTCTCTCTCTCTCTCTCTCTCGAAATAGTTACACATGCTATGTTAATATATAGGCCTATCTGGACTAAAGCCAATACTGTTTCATAATGTGTAAACAAAAAATCTGCGTACGCATCCGCAACCGCGGACATGGAGGTAAAAAAATAATCGCGGTTGTGTCTGCATCCGCAATAATTAATACAGTAATACCTTTACTTTCCGGATGCCAATTTTCCGGACACCTAACTTACCGTACATTGTGAGCCTGGAACTTCAGAACCCAAAAAAGGCCAAAAAAAAAGAAAAAAATCCCCCCCAAATCCGAATTTGTTCCCACCCGTAATTTGAAATTGCCGTCTGGAACCGAAGAACTGTTAACCATGGACCCTTCACCCCTTCCTTCCTCCCCCTCCCCTGTCAGGGTTACCACTTGGTATTTTTCATTATCAAATGTAGGCCAATTTGGTAATGAAAAATTCGTTTGGTAATGAATCAGAATAATGCATTACCAAACGCATTTTTCACATGTATGAGGATATACAGGATGGAGTTGGTGGATTGTTTGCTCTCTCTGATTAATCTGCTAGCCAACATAGCATGAAAATAATCAACATGCTGTTAATTGTAAGAAGAGTGATTACATGTATTTCTGTCTATCTATCTATTGCCAGATGCCTCAATCCCGAACGGGGTGGCCACAAAGAAATAGCCTCAACGCTGCCCTGTCCCCCGCCATTTCACTGCACTGCTCCCAACTCACACCCTCCCTCTCTCATATACCTCTCCATCCCATCCCTCCATCTCTTCCTCGGCCTCCCCATTTCTCTCCCCCCTCCACCTCACTCACCTACACCCTCCTCATCAGTCTCTCACGCTCCATCCTCTCCACACGACCAAACCACCTCAGTGTGTTCCTCTTAATGCTTCCTATCACATCCATATCCACACCACAATGCTCCTTTATATCCTCATTTGTCAGCCTGTCTCTCCACGTGACTCCACAGGCTCCTCTTATATAACTCATTTCCACTGCTTTCACTCTTGACTTGTGTCCTTCCAACAACGTCCAAGCTTCACTTCCGTAAGGTAGAGTTGGTATCACAACACTGTCATGTAGTAACTTTTCCACTTCCATGCTCACTTCCCTGTTTCTTATCGCTGATTTCAAGGAACCAGAAACCTTTCTTCCTTGTTGTACCCTTTCAAGCACTTCACTCTCCAAACCTCCATCCTTACTCATCACACTACCCAAGTACTTAAACATACTCACATTTTCCATTTCCTCACCATCCAACCTCACTGTACATTCACTGACTTCACCTCTCTCAAAGACCATCACTTTACTCTTCCCTGCATTCACCTTTAGATTCCGTTTCTTACACACTCTCCCAAACTCATCCACCAAGCCTTGCAGCTCCCCTTCGTCTTCACTTAACAACACAGTATCATCTGCAAACAAGAGTACAGGGAGTTTCCAAAGACTACCCTCTCTCACTAGGGCCACTCCAACATCCACTACCCTATCTTGTACCTCTTTTATTACCCCATCCATGTACAGATTGAACGACCATGGAGACATGACACATCCCTGTTTCAACCCAACCATCAAAGAGAAAAATTCACTCAGTTCACCATCCACACGCACTGCAGCCTTAGCACCATCATACATACTCTTCACAGCATTCAACAACTTCCCATCTACTCCATATATTCTTAATACTTTCCACAATCTCTGTCTATCCATATGCTTTCTCCAAATCCATGAAAGCCGCATACAAATTCTTTCCCTTCGCTAGAAACTTTTCCACTAAAGATCTAAGAATGAATATCTGATCTACACAACCTCTCCCCTTCCTAAAGCCTCCCAGTTCTTCTCCAACTAGTTCCTCTGTTCTTTCCCTAACTCTGTCAATAAGTATCCTACCATACACTTTTCCTATTGCACTAAGAAGACAAATGCCCCTATGATTACCAGACTCTTCTTTTTCCCCTTTTCCTTTGTACAAGGGAATAATTATACCTGACATCCAATCCTCCAGGACTCTACCTTCCTCCCAGGCCAATCTACACACTTCCACATCCATTCTACTACTATCTCTCCCCCATTCTTCAGCATTTCACCACACACTCTATCAATTCCTGAGGCTTTCCCCAGTTTGACTTTCTTCATTGCTTCCACAACTTCTATCCTATTGATTTCTTCCTGTCTTCTCACCTCCCTCTTTCTCCCAGCCATTCCCCAGCCACTTATACTCGCATTCCTCCATCCTCTATGTTCAACAATTCCTTAAAATGTTCTCTCCATTTGCTCACTTTTTCTCCCTTCTCCACTAGCAATCTACCATTTTTATCTTTCACTCCCCTGCTAACTTCACTGTCATCCTGTCTTACTCTCATCATCTCTTTCCAGAACATTTTCTTACAGTCCCTCCACTTTACACTCAAATTCCTTCCAAATTCCTCATCCACTATCTTCTTACTCTCTCCTACTAATCTTTTTACCTCTCTCTTCCATTCTACTTATAACTCTCGCTTCCACCTCTCTTTCCACGCCCCTATTTCTCATCCATATATTGTATGCTTTTTTCTTTTGTGCCACAGCCTGTCTCACCTCTTCATTCCACTACGCTGTTCCTTGCACCCCCCATCGTCTTCTCTTCACCCCACACACCACATCACATGCTGCACATATTTCTTCTGTGAATATCCTGCACACACCTTCCACATCCCCCATCTGCTCCAATTCATATTTACTCAATCGTTCTGCTACTTCTCTCTTATATTCTGCCATTTTCCCATCCTCTTCTAACCTTTCGACTCTCCTTGCAACTACTCCTTCTTCCCGTCCTTCCCTTCTTCTATTTCTCCATCTTGCTTGGATCGTGATACTGGCCACCATCAAGTAGTGGTCAGAAGGTCCATTCCCCCAATCTCTATAAGCTCTTGCATCCATTACACATCTTCGCATCCTTTCATCCACACACACATAATCATTGCCTTCCTTTCATCAGTTCACCACCCACTCTTCTCATCATTTGCCATGTATACATGTGGATCATTTTGTGCCTGAAGAGGGTATTGGCTTCCAACATCCCCCTCCGAGCACAAGTGTCCACTAACGCACTGCCATTCTCATATATCTCAGCAGGCACACCCCTCTCATCAACTATTCCATCCACCTTCACATTCCCTACTTTACCATTCATATCACTGATCAAAAACACTCTCATTCCTTCCAAACTTTTCCATGCACACTTCCACATTTGTCTAGAACTCTTCTTTCACTCTGCTTGCACGAACTTTCATTGGCGCATACAAGCACACAATCACCCACATTTGTATTCCAACTTTCAATCTTACCCACACAATCCTTGAACCAACTGATCCATACTCTCTCCTGTATTTCCACTTGTATATATATATAATTAATGAAGAATAAATGCTAGCTTTACGAATTTGGTAATGAAAAGTTAAATTTGGTATTGAAAACTTAGTAGTTTGGTAATGTGGTCATTGCGATCTGGCAACTCTGTTCCCCCGTCACCAACACTCCAACAGTTACTGCCTGACTTCGATCGTGAGTAGATGCTTATCGCAAAGGAAGCCACACGTGCTCATTTTTGGTGAATAAAAGGTGAATAAACCGCAATACCTTGCCACTAGACCACACGGGAATTTACAGTGTTGTGCAGTGTTAGGAAATTAGAATTTAGAGTGCAAAAGATTGACTGTGGAGTGCAAATTGGCAGTTGAAACTGGCAGTTCAAATTGGCGTGGTGCAGTTAAGAACAATGTGCAATGTTAAACAATTATAACTCACAGTGCAAATCAACTAAGTGCAGCACAACACTGGATTACTGTACGTGCTTCAAGAGCATTTTCGCTACTGCCAAAACTTTAGAAAAGGCAGCCACAAACATGCTGTAAGTACCCTGGCTGAGGTACAGTCACTTCTAATTCCTCATTCTTTGGTTTCTTTTCATTTATTTCATGCTTTATGTCCATTATTGTTGTGAGTAGGGTCTTAAATAGGTTTAATAGGTGCTATGCATGTCTGGTAGGGAGTTATTTAGGTGGCTTTGAAAGTTAGGCTGGGATAGGGTCCTTAAGTACCAGTCCAGGAGCCAGGGGCCCACTTTCCAGACGGGACCACTTTCCGGACATGCCTTTGGCTCTATTACATCGGATAGTAGTGGGATTACTGTATCTTATCCTCTGGATTTTTGTCCACAACCGCATTTTATGAGAAATAGATATCCGGCTCCGCCTCTACCTCCACAGAGCTCTAAAATTTGGTATCCGATACATCACTATTACGTACCTTCTCACTGATGTGGTCACCCACAGATATTCTGTTATCGATAGTCACCCTTAGGTCCTTCTCCCCTTCTGATATGTGCAGGGTTGAACTTCCTAACTGATAATCCAAGTCTGGTCTTTCTTCACTTTTACCAAACTTAATTACATGACACCTGTCCACATTGAATGCCATTTGCCATTTATTGCTTCACTCATGAGGTTTATTTAATTCTTCTTTTAGCTCTCTGTAAGAAACTGTATTAGTAATTTTCCTTTTTATTTTTGCATCATCGATAAAAAAATTAGATAGCTTCCATTTCCAATGTTACTATGTCATTTATATATAATAAAAATTTGGTACCAGCACTGAGCCGTGTGGAACTCCTCTAGTCACTTCCCTCAATGATGAGTAATTTCCCCCTAGTACTATTCTCACTTCCTTTAGTCTGAGAAAATCCTACATGCAACAGTATAGCTTGCCTTGGATTCCTTCTTAATGGAACAGTCTCCATAAAAACTTTGATGTGGTTCTCTGTCAAATGCTTACTCGAAATCTAAACAGATACTTTCCACTCATCCTTTTCTTTTCTGTAAGGTTTCTGTACCTATCATAGTAGCTTAATAGATTAGCAATACATGATTTTCTCTTTCTAAAACCAAACAGCCTTTCTGTTATCATACTGTGTACTAGTTGTTTACCTAAGCTTTACTTATCAGCTTTTCTATTATCTTTCTTACAACACTGGTCAGTGATACTAGTCGGTAGTTGAGTGGATTCTGTCTATTCCCATTCTTGAATAAGGGACCAATGTTTGTTTCTTTCAAATATCAGGCAGTTTACCTTGACCCGAGGATTCCTTGAATACTAAATATAATAGCCTGCTTAACTCTTGTGCAAATTCACATAGCACCCAACCTGAATTTTCGTCAGGGCCATATGCTTTTCCTTTGTCTAATGTATTTAACTCTTCCTGTACTTCTTTTTTTGATATCCGTATATCTGGTATTATGTGTGGGCATGCATGTTCCATAACATCAAAACTATTTTCTTCTGTAAAAACTGATAGGAAATATTTATTTAGTGCTTCACAAATATCTTTCTCTTGTGTAGAGATGATCTCCTCATCTGTAATGGACTGTCTTTTATCTTTAATTTTGGTTTTGCTTTGTTTAGGTTGATCACTACTATCATTCATAATGTCTTCCTCAAACTGTCATTGAGCTTCTCTCCTTATGCTTGTATAATAATTTCTTGCCTGTTTACAATTGTTATATGCCCTCTCACTATTGTGTGTTCTGCATCTATTCCACAGCAAATCTCCTTTTTCTTTTGAATTTTTACATTCTATATTAAACCACCTCTTAATTTTCATTTGTTTCTTTGTGCTGACGGATGTATTTTTCGAGTCCTATTTCATAAAATTCACAGAATCTTCTCCATATAACATTTACATCTTGTCCTCTAATTCTAATATGTACTTCTTTAGGTCATGGTAGTTGCCCTTTTCGTAGTTTAGGCTCTTATTGTAACTCTCATTACTGTTAACTATGCCATATGCAATCCTGAAGTTGCAATTGAATACTGCATGGCTGCTTTTACCGAATGGAGGGTGATAAATTATAGATAGTATAATTTTCTTGCCTGTTTAATATGACATCTAGTACTGATGGATCATCAAGTCCTTTTTCTCTGGTGTTTTCCTTTACACATTGTGTTAGGAAAAACTCCTGCACAAGATCCAGGAGCTTATGATGCCAAGAGCTTTCATGACTTTTTACATCTAGAGTAATCCAATTGATAATAATTGCATTGAAATCTCCAGTTAATATTATTCTTTTAGATTCCTCTTCCATTCTATGTAGTAATGCTCTTAAACTCTGAATTGTACTTTTTACCAGGACTTCATTTTCGCCTCTTTCCCATATGTTTGTTTTGGGTGGCATGTATAAATTGGCCACAATTACTTTCCCTTCAGATGTGTTAATCTCTACTGCAATCAGTTGTAATTTTAAGGGTACATGTAGTTCTAATTCTTTAACTTGTAGCTTTTTCTTTGTTAAGATTATAATACCTCTTCCTTTTCTTAAATTTCTGTCTCTTCTCCATATATTGTATTCCTCTAAGTTTAGGGTATCATGTGATATCTTTGGGTTTAATTTTGTTTCAGTTAGGCAAATAATATGTGGGTCCTTTTCTTTGGCACAGTCTTTCATCTCTAATAGTTTAGACTCCATTCCATCTACATTTCAGTACATCACCTTAATCTTTGTTTCCATACTTGCCATAGCCTCAGTCTACTGCCTTTCTTCTTTTTATTCCCTTTTGGCTATTTACCTCTTTCGTACCTACAGTCCAATTACTTTGTAAAAACATTTACTCATCTCCTCCTCTGATCTTTCCTCATTGTTTGTTTATGCTTCCTTCCACTTCTCTTTTAGTATTCCCAGTTCCTCTTTTGTTAGGCATTTTTTATCAATACTTTTTTTAATTTCTCTTTTTCCATGAGATAGGTTGCATTTTTAAGTATTTCCAGTCTGGAAGGTTACTTTCAGATGCCTTGACTTATTTCTGGCGTATTTCCCTCTATGACTTTATCACAGACTGCCTCTGATACGTCCATCAGTATGTTCATTATATTTACCATTGCCTTTTTCTCTCACAAAATTTTGTTTCTTATTCTTTTTCATCTATACCAGTGATTACGAAAAGTATATTGATATCTGCTGAATCTTTGACCAGTTTTGAGTTGTTTTCAATGATTTCTATTAATTCTTTTCTAAAAAGCATTTTTCTTCAACATTTGTTTCTAAGTCTTTCCTTACTTTCCCAATTTCAGCATACATATTTTCTACTTCATCTTTGCAGCTTCTCATCATTTCGTTCACCTGGTTTATATTCTCTTCAGTATCACTGCTTTGGTCTGATTGTCTATGTATCATTTCAGAACTCATCCATAATATGCTCATGGTTGACAACAGTACTTGCCATTTTACTAGTCTTCCTTCTAAATGAATCCACCTCAACTGACAGCTTATCTGTTGCTGTGACTTTTTTGTTTAACCCGAGGCGTCCCGTCAACGTATGACTATGTTGCAACATTATGTAACTGCCAGTCCCATCGACGTACTGGTACGTCGTGCAATTGCAAGGTTCATAACTTTCACAATTTGCATATCTCGTGCTTGATTTTTGGTACGTAGGGTCGCACGACCTTCCCCTAACTGCCACCAGGCAGGGACACTCGGCGACCCTGTGCGACCCGAGCTTACCCTCGGCTCGGTCACTCACCTGTTAGCAGTGACCCAGGTCAGACATGGCGCACAAAGGTCTCTCGGAGGAGGAAATCCAAGCTGCCCTGGACGCCTTCACAGGCGACAGTGATTCGCCACTCGATGACGAGGTGATGGACAAAGTTTATGTCCAACCAGAGGAGAAGGAAACAAGCAGCAGTGATGAGGAGGTCCCGTCCAACAGGAAGTGGCCCTACGTGACATATCATGCTGCTAGAGAGGGCCAGTCTGCACCAAAACAGCGTGCAACCACCTCCAAGCAGCCCCTACGTGATTTGGAGCCCGATTTCGAGGACGAGGACAAGGATGGAGCTGTGGGACGTACTGCCATGTGGTACGGCCGAAAAATTTTCACTCATTGCGGTCCCGAGTGCACAGCACGTCGTCCTAGCAGGTATGGGCCTAGTGTTTTGTTTGGGGAGGGCGGAAGTGGCGTGGAGGGAGTGGGGAGTGAAATTGAAAGTTCTGGGGCAACAACTGAAAGTGAGAGTGGCGGGAGTGAGTCATAGCTCTCCCATGGTGGTGTGAGGCGGCAGGGCGTATCACGTGGGGCAGTGAGGGTGCGTGATGAATCACGTGGTGTGGTGATGGAGGGGGAAGGTGAGGAGGAACCACTCCCCAGCACATCTTATGCTCCCCAATATTCCCAGACTTCCTCCCCACAGCCCCCTGATGTTCCCCAAGGCAGTAAGGGTAAGGGAAAGGGGAAGGGTAAAGGCCAAGGAAAGAGGAGTGTGAGTGGGGAAGCCCTCTGCACTGCTCCTCCCCAACCTCCCCCACCAGCATCTCCTCCCCCCCCTGACGAAGGCAACGATGGGGACAATCAGGGGGGAGAGTTATGTGAAGTGGAATTGGAAGGATGGCAGTGATTTTTCTCCAATCATTCACCCCTTCACTGAGCAGGGGCGCACTGGCTGCACAGCTCCAGGAATTCACTGTAGTTCCACCAGGTTGGATTTTTTCCACCTGTTTTTCATTGAGGGTTTTTTGGAGCAACTAGTGGAACAAACCAACCATTTCGCTAGCAGCCAGCGCCATGAAAGTGAAAGACTGGGCACATGGAGCAGGGATTCCATCATTTATGATTACCTTGTGTCATTTGCAGAAATGTTTTTGTTTTTTGCCCTGGTACTTTTCATGGGTATTGTAAGTAAAAACAGAATTCTGGCATACTGGACAAGGGACCCTATCATGCAGACACCAATATTTGGCAAAATTATGAGCCGTAATCGGTTTCAGCAAATTCTAAGCCGCCTCCACTTTTACGATGCTGATGATCCTGCAAATGCAAATGACACAGATAAGATGAGGTGAATTAGGTTGATTTTTGATCACCTGTGGCAAACATTCCATTCCTCATTGTATCCCTAGAGAGACCTTGTCATAGACGAGATTCTCGTGTTGTGGAGAGGCAATATTTCCTTTCAGCAGTACATACCCAGCAAAAGGCACCGTTTTGGGTTCAAAATCTTTGTTATGTGTGACTGTAGGACTCATTATGTGCAAGACATAGTCTTGTACACCAGTGCAGAGACAGACATAATAGACGATTGGAGTATTGGAGTGTCTGGAGCAGTGGTAAAGACAATGATTGAAGACTACCTTCATCGTGGTCACGTCCTTTTCCTGGATAAATGGTACACTAGCTCTCTTCTCGCTCGTTATCTACACAGGGATGACACGGGAATCTGTGGTACCGTCGAGGTGAACCGGCATCACATGGTCAAGGTGGGGCGGAAACTAGAAAAAATGAGGTGGTCTTCTTCCAGGCTAACAATATCCTAGTTACAGTGTGGAACCACAACAGAGAAGTCAGCCTATTGTCCACTGTTCACCTCCCCTTGATGCACTGTATAGAGTCCGTGGATTACCGCAGCGAGAGGAGGCACCACATCTGGAAACCTGAGTGTGTCCTTGCTTATAACATCAACATGTGCCTGGTGGACCAGTCAGACTCCATGATATCCACTGTCGAGTGTGCCAGGACCACGAAGTGGTACAAGAAGCTCTTCTTTCACCTGCTAGATAAAACTGCCCTCAATTGCCACCACCGCACACCATGACAACAGGAGTGCAGGAAACCTTTGAAAGGTTTGTAAAGGAGCTTACACGTGAGATTTTTGCAAGGTATGCAGCCGTGAGGCCCCAGCAATGCACATGCACTGCCCCTCCAGCCCAAACTCCCCTGAAAACGCCCGCCATTTCCCCACTCCTATACCTTCCCAGCCAAAAAAAGACCTAAGCCCCAACACAGGTGTCATGTGTGTGGTAATTCCCGCGTGAGACCCACCACTCAGAGAAAAGACACCTGCTATGAGTGAGTAGAGTGTGACGTGGGTCTCTGCATTCACCCTTGTTTTAGTGAGTATCACACGTTGATGCAGTTCTGATCAGGTGTGAATGCAATATGACGCTCATACTCAGGAATAAATGCAATATACAGACGCTCAGTGTAATTATAAGGCCCGTAGATATATAAATAGTAGTATGGAAATGGAAACGGGTGTAATATAAGTGGAAAATTATTATGTAAGTGAATAAATATTTTCCACATGAAAACATTCCAAGCAAGTGTATATAGATGCGAGATTCTGACGCTCAGTGGAATAAATAAGGCCCTTAAATATGTAAATAGTTGTATAAAGTGGAACCGGTGTAATGTAAGTGGAAAATTATTTTGTAAATGTATTAATATTACCTAAGTCGAAACATTCTTAGCGAGGGTATTTTGATGTGATATTCGACGCTCAGTGAAATAAATAAGGCCCGTAAATATGTAAATAGTAGTATAAGGTGGAAACGGGTGTAATGTAAGTGGGGAAGTATATTGGGAGTGAAGAAGTAAATTAGAAGTTGAAACATGAGTGGTAGCGAGTGTGATTGCTATGTGAATATACGCTAGCATTTTGCTAAATACCCTCATAAGGAATGTAAATAAGTGAAAACATTTACATTGGTTGAGAAAAGGTTCAATGTAAAAAAAACAATACTATGAAAGTGGAAAAATGATAATGTATGTTGATAGAAGAGTCATAGCAAGTGCGCTGAGTAAGCAGATGTGCGCAATAGTTATGCTAAATGTCATCGTAATGAATGAAAACAGCTGAAAACATTTACATACAGTATAAAAAGGTAAAATGGCATTGAAACAGTATTATGCAAGTAGTAAAAATGATATGTTTAATGAAACAAGAAACTTAGCAACTAGCGTGTGACCATTATGACCAAACTCGCTATGCTCGTGCGATGGAACAATGTTTATTTTTCTTATATATATCATTGAAAACCATTATATTGTTGTTGTGATTGTTTATTAGTTCAAAATCAATAAATGTTGACGTGTTCTTTGTTGTTTCTCCCAAAATTACCAACCATAGAAAACGTGAGCGCCTCACACGTCAGTGGCAGAATACGATACCTGGCACGGGGTACCTCACCTGTTCCGACCACTTATGGACCCCGGTAAGCCCTTTCTTGGTGATTTTCCTTTGTTTCTCAACAAAAGGGAAGGTTTTAGCCAAAATTTTTTTTTTCCAAAATAGCTCAGGATTGGGGGGTATCAGAGGTGCAAAATCGGTCGGGACGTGACGGGTTAATTCCTTTACTGATAATTCATTTTCTTCCTTCTTCATGCATAATTGTTTCTTAATATCCTCTATTTCACTTTGAAAATTTTTCTCTGGTTTATTCACTTTCTCTACTAATTTATTATATGTTTCCACTTCAACTATAGTAGTTCTGGATAGAAATCATCATCCTGTTTTCTACCATTATCCCTTTTCTTAACTCCTTCCATTTTCACTTTATAAAAGACGGTGCTCATCTTGCTGTAATTCTCACTTAGAAAGATAGCTTCTGCATTCAAGTTTGCATCTCTCTGCTACCCGCCTTTTGATAGATGACACCCAGCTGATGATGTGTTGTATTAGCGGATTCTTGCACTGATTGGATGTATTCTATTATCTGGACAATACTTTTGCTTATACATGCTTTGCTATATTAGAACATTACTTAATTTAACTTACTACAGAGCTTGACTCATGTATATAATATTTAGGTGCGACCAGTTGCGACCACAGTTGGCCAGTGCAGAGCAAAGTAACGAATGTTCTCTCTGCCTTTCTCCCAGTGTTCTTACCTAATTGTATCTTTACAGGAATGAGTCAAGCTCGTACTGTCCCGTGTCTTACACCATATTTATCATACATATCCTTAAAACTGTGTATACATGTTCCGTACCTTCTCACTGATGTGGTCAGCCAGAGATAGTCTGTTATTGATAAGCACACCTAGGTCCTTCTCTCTTTCTGATGTGTGTAGGGTTTTATTTCCTAACGTATAATCCCAATCAGGTCTTTTTCCACTTTTACCAAACTTGATTACATGACACTTGTCCACATTGAATTCCATTTGCCATGTATTACTCCATTCATGAAGTTTATTTAATTCTTCTTGTAGCTCTTTACAAAAGTCTGTGTTAATAATTCTTCTTTGTATTTTTACATCATCTGCAAACATATTTAGATAGCTTTCATTTCCAGTGTTACTGTCTATATCATTTATATACACTAAAAACATGATTGGTGCCAGCACTGAGCCCTGTGGTACTCAACTAGTCACTTCTTTCCATGATGAGTAAATTCCACTTAGTACTGTGTGTGTGTGTGTGTGTGTGTGTATGTGGGTGTGTGAGTGTGTTACCAGAGAAGTAGGAAGCATGTCATTGTCAAGAATGCCTATGTATTCTATAGAATGTCTCAAACTTCAAGACAAGTTATAAAATAAAAACCTCTGTACACAGTACATAGGTATTCTGTAGATTACCGAGTAACGTGACCTAACTTTGCTTAACCTAACGTGACCTAACTTTGCCTAACCTAACTTAATCTACATTTTCCCAAACTAACCCCCCTGTTGTCTATCATATTATACATCAGAAAAAAAAAAATGCTAGACATTCTTCAGAATGCCTACAGCATTCTATTAACCTGAGACGTCCCGTTGACGTATGGGTACGTTGCAACATTTTGCATTTGCCAGTCCTGACGATGTACTTGTACGTTGTGCAATTGCAAGGTCCCTAATTTGCACAATTTTCAATTTTGGTGAGTGATTTTTTGTTACATATACACAGGACACCTTCCTCTATTCCTCTACAAGATGCCAAGCAGGAACAATGCCTTTCACTGCATAACCTCCCCCCCCCCAAATGTCTCAGCAATTCACCTGTTACCAGTGACCTGGCCAATAAAGACAGTCAGGGCCAGAGTGATTCCCCAATCGATGACAATGTGGAGGACAAAGTTTACATAGCATTAGAGGAAGAAACAGTCAGAAATGATGATCAGGTAATGTGGCAAAAGAAGGTCAGGAATGGTGATGAGTTAGTGAGTGAAACAATGCTTATAATGCCTATATTACTGTTTGAAAACCAATATACTCTCATACTACATATAAATTCGTACCAAATAAATAAATAAATACCGTTTATGAGTGGTGTGGAATAGTTATCCTCCCATAGAACTCGTTTTCTTTGCAGCCAGCCTGATAGAAAACCCTGTAAGGTAAGGAGGTACTCCTATCTGTATCGAGTATTTTAAACCTCAGGTGAGCGATTTCTCTATGAATTGTCGATGTTTTTCACCAAAAGCGGAGGTTTTAGCCAATTTTTTTTTTTTTCCAAAAATGGTCGGGATTGGGGGGTGTCAGAGGTGCAAAAGTGCTCTGGACGTGACGGGTTAAAATCACTAGGTAAAGTATATAAGGTCAGAATGAAATAACCTCATTTCATACTTTGCCAAATAATCCTAGAAATTCTATAGAATATCTAGGCATTCTGTAAAATACCTTAGTTTCTCACAGTGCCAGTAACACACACACACACACACACACACACACACACACACACACACACACACACACACACACACACACACACACACACACACACACACACACACGTTCAAGCCACTCACTGTTTTTCCTCTTAGTTCTCATGGTCCCCTTGGAAACTGCTCACGCCCCCTAGGGAAGTGCACTCCTAAGGTTGAGAACCACTGACTTAGAACATTCAATAAAACACCATAATTGTCATTGATACTTCGACTTAACACTGAAAATGCAGCCATGTGTCTAGTTGGATGCATTGTAGAATGAAGAGGTGAAGAAGTTTTTTTTTTTTTTTTTTTTTCTGAGCAGTGGCGAGGCCTTGTCATGACAAGTGTGCAAGTCTGTGGTTTGGGTGGTCTGTCTGCACAGGCCAGGGTTCCCTGAGCAGGATGGGCTTGTCCCATTCTCCTTCCCCCATGGCCCAATGGTCCTAGTTAGGCTACTTATAATGAATTTATCTTTCTAAATTCATGCTGTACTACAAGAATATAATTAATTTCTAAATGGTTATTTTGGTCATAACACTTACTTTCTATACCATAATATTCCATGCCTTTCAGTGACTTATGGGTATTGCTCTTATTTTTCTATAATTTTACCTCACACTATGAATATAAAACCATACTTTCGAATCAACATTTATATACTTAATTTCTCCTGGTTTTTCTGCATTACTTTATTTAATGTATAAAATTACATTATATTCATTTCCCCACATACCAGTACCTAGTACCTCACCTCGGTGTGGGACTGGAAAAAGCATTCAGGCTGCGGTGAAATCACCCATGGAGTACAAGCGTGAGATAGTGTAGGTTGTATGGAAACCGTGGTGAGTTGTTCCCATCATGATAGAGACCGGGTGGCCATAATGTAGCATTTGGGGTGCACATGACTTTTGACTACCTGGCCATCACCCTCAGAATTCCACACCTCAGAGGACTCTCATAAAGTAACAGAAAGGTAGGGGATATTCTTGGGTTCTGGAGGGTCATCTCAGTTGCTCGCAAGTGGTGTAAGGAGCTATGAGAGGAAGCACGGGAGGGTGGCTGGAGCATGTCACTCTCAACGTGGTAACACCCATCCTCAGGCGTCGGTTGTCAATGTCACCTCAAGTTCACTCCCAAATGCATTTTCATTCAATCCCTTCCTTGCATAAGTGGGCAGCTTGGCAGAAGTGGAGATGGTAGAGGGCTGGCGGATGGGAGTAATTGCATAACATGTTGCAGAATCAGAGCTCACCATTCATAGTCCTTCAGTGGCTTATAGCAGATTGCCAGTTCCATGTTCCCACCTCCCCATCACTTGTGTGACACAGTAGTGACAAAAGTAAGTGACAGTCACTTTAAATCATGGCAAGAACAGCAAAACGGCCTTGTATGTCAGCCTTTGGTTCACGAACACGTAATTTCCAACTTTCAAACATTCCTCATATTATTTGTTTCTTAGTCTAGGTTCCATTAGGGTTAGCCTACACTTTCCAGCACTCTGTAGCCTCTCCATATCTTTCTTGGAATATGGTGAACAAAACTGAACACAATCTCAAGTTGTGGAAGTATATGGACTTGTACAAAGTAAACATGAGAATCTTTTATTTGATCCTAAACTTTCTTATAAATCCAGTTATACCTCATACCAATTAATCTGGCCAGGCATGTATGGCAACACTGTTCTCGCAGAGATTCTGATTGGCTAGAGGTGTTTGTTCGATTTCGTTGTTGCTTAAACCAATACTCTATTAACAGATGGGATACTGAGATTTTTGACAATACAATCGTCAGAAGCTATATGAAATCCGTTCTAAACTTAACAACAATGACATTTTCGTGGGAAGATAGATATATGAGTCAAAGTATTATATTACAGTCCAAGCCAATGTCAGCATTCGAACAATTCCTTTATGTCTCTGGCACTCCGTAATATAACAGAAAATTAAGAAAACCTGCTTAATCAAAGTGTTGGTATAATACACATTTAAATTATAAGATCAGTCCACAACGTTTAATCGTGCCTCAACTCTGAACAGTTGAAAATTCTAATGTAAAGACGAGTTCTGCGGGGAGGGAGGCAACTCAATCGAACAATCACTGAGAGACAGCTGAGTGAAGACGGACGCACAAGTTTTATTTTTTATGCGTACTTTTTTTTTTTTTTTTTTTTTTAGCATGAAGAGCCCTTTATCCCACTTCCAGGACAAAGGCATGCTCTCTCGTCTTTCAGTCGATGTAAGTGTTTATATTAGGCGTTTGACCTTTTATATACTGTGATAATAGTGGAGTTTTAATGAAACAGTATTCTTTTAGTATACTTTGATTTTCGCGATTTTCTCGAACTGAAATATATTGATCGAGTTTGTGTGTATCGTGAGAAAAGTCATTATTAAATCCTTCAGTTCGATGTTGCCTTTCTTAACTTAGTTCAGGATGTCTCTAGACGATTTTGTTTAAGTAAAGGTGGATTTGTAGAAATTTAAGATAGGGGCAAATAAACAGGCTAGATATTTTTTATCTTTTAACTATACATTGCTCCTTAGCTTCAAAAATTACTTCTCTTGACCATAATTATTTTAAATGACATCGTATCGAAAGGGTTATGATTATGTTTTCGAGTTTACTTATATTAAGGTTTGCTGGCATGTATGTACTGTATGGGCACGATCCAGCCTGGCAGTGACAGTATGCTTGGCAAAGGGAAACCGGCATCGAAGGACAGAGTTAGGCATCGGTATGTGCCCACCAAGTAATTAACTCGAGCCAGGAATATCATCCACAATGTCCACAAGTATTTTGAAAGTGAGGGATCATGTCTAACAACTGCACATGCCGTTAAGAAAACATCAGATGCAACTGAGGCCTCTGAAAGGACCGTCAGGAGGAATAAGAGAGAAGTTTTGATGTCACCAGATGGAATTATACAAACACCACCTCCACGTTCAAGACTCCCTACTGTGGTAGGACAGACTGATGACTTTTAAAAGGACTGTATCAGGAGGAAATTACTTTCGTTTTACGAGCGAGGTGAGCTTCCATCATGGACGGAACCACTGAAGAGGGTCAAGACATCACCCATATCCTTCTGTGGGTCAAGGACTTCTCTTCACAGAGTTGTGAGGCAGATGGGCTTCAGATACAAAAAAGCAGAAAGTGGGAGAAGGATATAATTGGAGAAAGAAGATACTGTAGCTGCAAGAAATGTATATCTGAGAAAAATAAAAGGCAACAGTGAAATTTCTCATCGTCGCCCTGAAAACTACCTAGATGAGACATGGATTAACCAGATTATGGGTTGAGCGATGCTGGACTGATGGTGATGGGGTAGTTAGACCTAAACTTAAGACAGGGAGAGGAGCTCGATTCACCATCCTATATGCTAGTGGCCAAAATGGTTTTGTGCCGGGAGGGCTCTTGATGTTTTGATCGTAGAATGGAACCAGGGCCCACTCACTATAGGGTCTGTCAGCCAGGTTCTAGCGCTCTGCCCACAACGTCACCCTGACGTCACCTGAGCCCCTCTCACCAACCACGCCCCATCACTCACCACTCATCTCAGTTGCATTTCACTTCATACATGTTACCCTGGACAAGCATACCTTCCCAAAATTCTGTTATTATAATAGAGCTCAATAGTAGAGACAGAGGTGGATATGTGTATAGTTAACAATGGTATAATTTATTATTTATATACAGTAATTGATACACAGTGTTGTAGTTTGCCGTAACGTATGGGGTGTAACTTACATCTGTTTATAGATAGATGGAGGGAGATTACATTCATTCTACTATTTTGTTATTTTCATCATTTTTCTTGTCAAATTTCGGCATGATTTCCCTTCTTCTTTTCTATATCCAGGATTTTGTTTAGGTATCTCATTCTAAAGTACACAGATGTTTTGGAAAAGAAATACACCTCATCTCTAGGTACATCAATTCCCATACGTTCAATAGCAGAAGTAAGTGAGCTGAAACAATATTTGCCTTCACGAAGGCTTTCATCATGGACTGCTTTGAACATATCTCTCATTTTCACCAGCTGAGAAAAAAAAAGTTACCTGAAGGAAGATATAGCTGACCTCTGTCTACCATTTCTGTCCAAGATCTCTTTACAGGTAGGCCTACTGTGTCGCAGTTGCTAGCCTTATACCCTAAATTTGGATATTTTCCTATAAATTTCTTAACAATGTAGCCACCTATGTATCGAAGAGCTTCTTCTTCTATCACTGCATCTATTGACTCAGTGGAAGAATGTTGAGCTTCATCAGTCTCATATGGCATACAGTTATCTTCATCTTCCAAATCAAAATCCAGGTCCTTAAACATGATACTAGTTAAGCACATCTCCATGGCAAGAGCACTTTCACCATATTCCTGTCGCTTTCCTACAGATTTTCCCACAATATGACTTGACATGCAATCATAGTTTTCTTCTTTGCACTCTGTGGCAGTCCTATCACTAATAAGTGGAACCTCTTTTCCTAGCAAGAATGTCTTAAGCTTTAATTTAAAGGTCACTGCATTTGGGTGATCATATGGCCCACTCATCTGCCTGATGCATCCAAAAAAGTGCTCTAGACAATCCTGATTCAAACGTCTTGTTAATATGAATTTTATATCATACAAATTATGAAGCATTTCATAGAGTCCTGAAAGAGAGTAACTTGACAACAAAATTCCTTTTTGAAACTTGCAGAGACCCTTTGACTGAACATTCTTTACTCTCATGCTAGTTATTATCTCAACCATCTTATTTATTACACCAAGCTGATGATCGATATCTATCCCAAAAGCATTCCTTGAGGGAGTGTCACCATACATGCTTGAGGAATTCATTATATCATACCATTCATCTACAAGATATATGAAGTCTGCAGTTTCCCTCCAGTTGTCACAGACAAGTAATCCTCTTTCTCCTAAATACTGTATAGCTGTTGCACACGATTTTGACAGCAATTGCACAGCATATTTAACTCGTTGTCTTTGCTGCCCAGAAACATGAAGATGACTTGCATTAAGTTTATATGCAAGCCCATATTCCGTTTTATTCTTACTCACCATTTCGTGAACAGCAGTAGCAGAAACATGCTTTCCATCCTTCATATAGAAACCTGAATCAATAAAGTTATTTCGCATATTTTTTATCATATGAGGAGCGCCTGCAAACAGAAAAGCCTCCCTATCTGCACATGGGTTTCACATCTGCACACCTTTCAGAATTCGGCGAGATCTTGGAGGAGCAGTACCAAGCAGTAGTGATTTTATGTCCTCCTTTAAATCATTTTCAGTAAAATGAACGGAGCAAACCACTGCATTGTCAGGGTTTATCTTATCAGCACGGCGACAGGCGTTTATCCATAACTTCCTTTGTTTATCATCTGTGGGGAAGCGGAAATAGCGAATGTTTGATTCACTTGATTTTGTTTTTCTTTTTGTATTAAAACACCCAAACACTGCACAGTTGTTGGGCATTGTGATGAATCAGAGTCAAGTCTCTACCCAGTGTCGCCTACATACTGACTGAAAGTAGAGAGAACAATGAACTTTCCACTCAGGATCTAAATGCTAAAAATAGATATCGATTCCACTGGGTCTACTGTAGGTGTGTGCAAGGCCAATAGACTCTATAGTGATTGGGCCCTGGGTGTGTAGAGGGGCTCAGGTGACGTTTGGTCACGTGACCTCGGGGTGGGTGTCGGCGGACCTGTAGAGTCTATTGGCCTTGAATGGAACAAAGGGAGATTACCACGAGTCAATGGACCATCAACGATTTAAGCAGTGGTGTGAGGAACTATTACTTCCAAACATCCCAGAAAGATCCCTTATAATAATGGATAATATTTCCTATCAGTCAAAAACCATCAATAAGATGCCAACAACCAGCAGTAAGAAAGATGATATAACTGAATGGCTGCCATCTGCCTATATCACATTTGATCCATCTCAAACAAAAAAGGAACTGTATTTAGTTTGGAAACAACACATAGGTAAACAAGCATATGAGATAAACCAATTGGCCATGGAAATGGAACATATGATACTCAGACTGCCTCCTTATCATTGTATGTTCAGTCCTATTGAATTAATATGGGCACAGCTGAAGAGCAAAGTAAAAAAAAAAAAGAAACAAACAAACGGAGATCAATCCCTGAAGAGAGTTGGGGAAATTACTCACGAGGCTATGAACAAGATAACCCCAGAAACTTGGCGTAGTTGCATCAGCCACACGAAGAAAATCGAAGAAGAATACTGTGCCAGTGACATTGCCCAAGACCATTTTGTGAGGAATTTGTTAACATAATTTTTGATACAAGTGACGAGAATGAAAGTGAAGACGCCGCACATGGAGAAAACGCTTAATACAGAGCACCAGTACGTAGCGTACACATTCTATCACAACACCCAATAAAAACACGCTAACTTTTTTTTTTTTTACTGATAACCTATTATGCCTCCAGCTTCGTATGTGTGTGTGTGTGTGTGTGTGTGTGTCCTCTGAGAGAGAGAGAGAGAGAGAGAGAGAGAGAGAGAGAGAGAGAGAGAGAGAGAGAGAGAGAGAGAGAGAGAGATGATAAAAATGAAGAGGATGAAGCTGGTCATGATTATTGTACTGTACATAGGCTTGCACATAAACTGGACAGTGAAATGTATGTTATTATATTCCCGAGTAGCAATATGTGGAAATACCCTGTACTAAATTTTGGTAAACAGTTCACAAAAATATATTGTACATTTTGATTATGGAAGCATAGGACTTACACTGAATATGATGTAGAAATGAAAGGAATGGTATAGCCTATCACTTCATAAAGAAGCTGAGAAGGGACAAGTATTTCTGCATCTTCTTACTTTCTAAATTAATCAAGTAATCAAATAACTATAGAGTAAACAAACAGAAAACTTAGTATCATTTGTACGGATGAAGGTACATTACTTGTTACATAATCCGATAACCAGTTGGGTTAAGGTCTCCTTGAAGTTCAAATAGCCCGCCATCACTCTGCTGCCACTCAGTGGCTGTTCGATTGAGCTGCCTCCCTCCCCGCAGAACTCGTCTTTTCATTAGAATTTTTAATTTTTCAGAGTTGTGGCACGATTTAAGGACGCAGACTGATCTTATAATTTAATTGTGTGTTATACCAATGCTTAGATTAAGCAGGTTTCCTTAATTTTCTGTTATACAGTAAAAGTTCTTTAATCCGGAATGCAGTAGCCCACGGACCTTCTGGATTATCAGATTTAGACAGGTACCTGAAAATGTTCAAAACATCCCCCCAAAATAATAATAAATTATAATAATTAAAAAATGATAGTTTTCTTTACTTACCTTTATAGTGTAGTGCAGATGTAGGCTGTTTGAGGTCATATTAATGCTAGTTGTGTTGGGATGGTACAGTAGTACCATCGATATTTTTCGATTTTCCCCGATTTTTCTCGATTACCCAAAAAAGCTAAAAATGACCCTGGGCTGAAAACTCAGAACCATTGGGTTTTCCGAACCGTCGGATGCCATACTTTCGGAAGTTCACTGTATTACGGAGTGCCAGAGACGTAAAGGAAATATTCGAATGCTGACCTTGGCTTGGACTGTATTATAATACTTTGTTGACTCGTATCACTATTTTCCTACGAAAATTTCACTGTTGTTAAGTATACAACGGATTTCATATTGCTTTTGACGATTTTACTGTCGAAAAACTCAGTATCACATTTGATAATAAAAAAAGTAAAAGTTTAAGCAGCAACAACGAAATCAAACAAACACCTCCAGCCAATCAGAATCTCTGCAGGAACAGTATTGCCATACATGCATAGCTAGATTAACTGGTATGAGGTATAGTCTGTTCACTTCTTTACTTACTGGTTGCACTCACGACCTCGTTGTAAATAATATATTGCTATAACTTCTAAATCTTCTTGGTGTACTGATGCAAGTAGTATTGTTCATAGCTTAACAAAAGTTTTCACTTGTACTCCCAATATTTCGGACATTTTATCTCGCAGTATTAAGATCAGTTTGCCATGTCTGAACCAGCTGAATAGTTTATACTGATTCC
This sequence comes from Coenobita brevimanus, assembly GCF_032717465.1. NCBI lineage: Eukaryota > Metazoa > Arthropoda > Malacostraca > Decapoda > Coenobitidae > Coenobita > Coenobita brevimanus. Next base: position 19,584,594 of record NC_136991.1, on the reverse strand, counting down.
TCTGAATCATCAGTGTTTGTGAGTGTCTGCTGTGTTACTGATTTTTGTGGCATCAGCAAATCTGGATATTTTACAACACAAACTATTGATCATATTATCAATATAAACTTGAAACAGGATAGGACCCAAAACTGTAGGCTACCTTGAGGCAGTCTGGTTATAACATTTGCCGGACTTGATTCTTTCAAATTAATAACAACTCTTTGTTTACAATCTGTAAGTCAGCTTTCAATCCTCCTTAGTACACTCACATTGAAACCGAAGATTTTAATTTGCTCAAGAACATAATTATGGGGAACTTCAATGCGTGCTTTCTGGAATTCAAGACAGATAACAGTAAGTGATTTAGTTTATCATGCATAAAATGAGAGAGAGAGAGAGAGAGAGAGAGAGAGAGAGAGAGAGAGAGAGAGAGAGAGAGAGAGAGAGAGAACTGCATCCACCTTAGTCTTAGTTTGAACCCAAGTATGGCCGACAAAATCATCATTGGTAGTTTCTCCTTTCATACAGAAGCAAAATGATTCCATCCTCTTAGTCCATACCGATAACAAAATCAGATACAGACACATCACTGTTTAATCACTTACATTTTCTTATGCACTACTCGTATTATAGGATCCCTTTTTTGATGCATATAAGAATGACTTACTTCTGAATGTGACTCTAACTGAAAGAAGTAACCTCCTGTATACCTTATATATATATATATATATATATATATATATATATATATATATATATATATGTATATATATAATCTCAGCCGTTTGAGTGTCCACAGCAGGACCGGCCTATCCCTACCGAAGTGGGGAGGGTACAGCCAATATATCTTTACCAAGTGGCTTAGGCTGTCTAGTAGAGATTGTATGTATGGTGAGAAGTCCTTGTAATTGTTGTGTTCGAGTGGCTTTGGATGTGTGTGTAGTCTGTGAACCAAGTGTAATTGGCCCACACAAGCCGACTGGGTGCAAGCATACTTTACTATGCGACACTGGTTCAACCACAGCACCCATTGTGTCCGCCAATGCAGTACGTGGCCAGAAGAATGCTCCCAAAGTTTATTACCCTGGTGGGGAGCGAACCCTCGTTCTTCAGTGTACGAAAACGGACACTTTACCACCGTACCACAGAGGCTCATATATAAAGAAACTTGAAACTGAGAGAGCTGTCTGCCATGAAAACATGCGGTCCAGCCTACCCAGCACAGTTATTACCTTAGAAAACATTCATGCCATCCATCAATCTGTGACACAAAATTCAAACAAATCCAGCTGATGGGAATCACAAGTTTTAAGTTAGAGTAGGACAAGCATCTGCTGTATTTTGAGACTGAACTAATGAAGCATAAACTAACAGCAGCAGGCAAAAGAGCTGGAACAATGGTGTGTAACTGGTTCAGTACTATGATGGAAGAAGATGAACAATGCATCGACAATGTTTGGTTCAGTGGTGAGGCCCACTTCCAAATGGAAGGAAAAATGAATTCAAAGAACTTTGTATTCTGGCAAACTCATCCATCTGATGAGGTATATCAATGGCCTTGGGGCAGCTCAGATGTTACAGCTTAGTGTTCAGTAAATTCCAAAGCAATCATAGACCCTTACTGGTTTAACCCCTCTATGTCAGGGGTTTTTGGACGTCGCCCACTCCTCCCTATGGGGGATTCCTGTGATATTGGAAAAAAAACAAAATCTTACTTCAAACCCTAATATCTGCTAAACTATAATATCTTGAGAAAAAATCAAAGATACATAAGACTCACCAACTCTTCCTCCTTCAAATGAAAGTATCCCCACATCTCCAGGTGATCCCGTCGATGAGTAAGGATAAGTTAAAGATGACTGGTTTTCCATGTTTTGGCGGGCTTATCCAAGCATGCACCACTGCCAGTGACCTTGGACTCGCTGGATAGCTTTGGCAGCACTGACTGGAGTGGTGATTTTAACACTGCCTGGCATTCCTTTCAAAAACCCGGAATTTTCCACTAAATCTTTGACTTTTCCTTACTCACCGTCGTAAGGATGAGTCATCACCCTGTTCATGTGGCTCCCCATACGGTTTTCTGCCCATTTCACAACGCCATTATACCCCATAGGTGTGTGAGAAAAGAACAGCTCTTTGATTTTCTGTACTTCTTGCATCAGTTATAATAATTTCCCTTTACTACAGCACTTATATTTGCACTTCGCAACACGATTACGTGTAATTGCAGTTTGAGAAGTAAATGCTGTGGCTGTTTCACGCCATATAGTTGAGTATGAGGTAAATACTTGTATTAAATTGTGACTAATTTGTTCTACTCAGGGGCATCGTGAAAATATTACCAATGTTATACACAGCTTTTTTATACTTCACATCGCCAATATGCCAATTCTCACATATTCATTATTTTCTGAGTAACGAGGGAAAAAATTTAGTTACAGCCAACCAGGTCATTTTCTTTCTCACCCATGCACTACTGGTTTTGTGTCATGTAGCAGGTAGGGTTACTCTAGGTATTTCCAATCATTGTTTCACAACAATAAATAGTAAAACTTATTGCAATGCTCTTGGAAAACTTTTTACAAAACACTTATTTCATAACACGTACTAGATATAACTTATAATACTTACATTTCACTTATGTATAAAAAACACACCTGTGCATACCTGTCTATTATTTAGTTTCCCACACACCTGCTCAGTCACTGAGCACTTTCCCCAGCAGTAAGGGCAGAAATTTTGCGGGGGTTGATGATGCAATTGGTCCCATGCTTGGGCAGGCGGAATCACATGAGGAGGATGAGGAAAGCATCACTCTACACTCTACCAGTGCCGTGTACAGACAAGACGTGCGTCAGTTGGGTACCTTGGGTACCTACCTACCTTATGGTTGTCATAGAAAATGGTTGAGTTCAAAGGGTGGTGGGAAGATGCTTGTGGTTATACCAGTCAACCAGCCTTACCCAAATCATGAAGGTATAACACGTCAACTGGCAAGTAGGGGTAAAAGACAGTGATGGACAGACATTAACAATAACCCACTAGAATTACTACAAGATCCACAAGATTTATGCATCTCTCATTCATCACTGCAAATGAATGAATGAATGAAAATGAGACATGGTGGCACAACAGTAGAGGTCATATGCCACCGAACACAAACATTAGAAAGATGTCATAATATATAATAAACGATATAAAGCAAAAGGAAAAACAATGCATAAAACAAACCAACAGTACAAAAGCAACAACCAAAACTAAAAACATGGTGGAAAGATAGAGGTTAAAACTAGAACCATTATCATTTAAAACACTGAAATATGGTAAAACCCTACAGCTTGTGGAGAATGCCAGAACTCAGCACAAAGGAGAAGGTGCCTTCCCCCAAGGCACAAGCCTCTTCCGCAAGCACCAAGGAGAGAAGGTACAATCCGTCGCTGGCTCGGCACTTTGAAAGGTACCGCCGACAAAGTCCCCAAGACTGGGACATTTGACAAGATGATGATGCACGGACAAAGGAACCGAACAGTCATTACAGTAGGGAGGAGGTGCCCTCTCCATTAAAAAACCATGAGTCAGCCTAGTGTGGCCAATCCAGAGATGGGCCAAAGCTGTTTCCCACTGTCGTGACAGTCCCACATACCTCTCGTCGCCCAGGTCCTAACGAATGCTGCAGTTTGTTCTCCCCTGCTGCATCCTACCTCCTCTGATAGCAGAAACAGACAGCCTCCACAGTGGATGCTCATAAATCCTCGGATAGGACACGGTAATAAGGAGAGGAAGGGCGAGAGGCTGCAGCTCTCACCAGTGAGTCACAAAGCTCATTGCCCACGACCCCCACAGGTGTAGGGACCCAACACAGCTGTACAAAGTATCCTTACCTACATAATAAGAAGAGCCACTTAAAGACAGACACGACTAGGGGATGTGATGGGAAGCCCCAAGACAACGCTTGCAGGGCACTGGCTTAGTCACTAAAAATGGTAAAAGAAGCTGGAGGAAAACTAAAAAACAATTCAACCACAACTAAAATGACAGTAAGTTCAGCCATAAAAATAGATGCTGAAGGAGGAAGACTCCCACCACGGCTAAAATCACGAAAAATGACACCAAAGCCTGTCCCCACATGAGATTTGGAGCCATCGAGTCATTGTGAACAGAGGCATTTTCTTAAAAATATGACAAAGCTGCCTATGAGGAAAGAGAGGCCTTCCTCTCAAGGAAGTAATCACATGGTTGTACCTCTGGGAGAAACCAGGGAGCCACTCAGGGGACACATAGGGCAAACAGGGGAGGACTGGACACCCAACTCCCTCATGGCAGCCGTCACTCTGTACCCAAATGGATGTGAATAACGAGGGTGAGTGTCATAAGAGGAGAGAAGAGTGACCTCAGAGACAGCCTTACAACTCAGTGAGGCCAGAAGATGTTGAAGGCGGTGCCAACACTGCATCATCAAGGACTGCCAGCGGAGATCCAGTGGCGGGTCGTTTGCATCAACCAACAGACTTTCAATAGGGGAAGACCGGAAAGCCCCAGTCAACAGACGAATCCCAGCATGGTGGACCGAATTTAGAGGATCCAGCCGTGCCTCAGTAGCAGAAGAGTATATTACACATTCATAGTCCAACTTGTTCCTTACTAAGGCAAGGTAGAGTCGGAGCAGGATGTTTCTATCAGCGCCCCAAGACAAGTGAGATAGGGTCTGTAGGATAGACAGGGCACAGAGACATGACAGTTGTAATAAACATATATGAGGTACCCACATCAGTTTCCTGTCAAAAGTAAGGCCAGGAAACCTTGTCTCATCCGCACATCACACCCTGTGGCCATATAACTGGAGGTCTGGGTCAGGTTGAATACCTCTCAAGTGGCAGAAATGCAAGGCTACAGTCTTTGTTGGGGAGAAACGGAAGCTGTGCAGGGTGGCCCACCGAGAGACCCTGTCTAGAGCGAGCTGCATGTGACGTTCAGCCCCAGACCTTCGGGAAGCAGCATACCATAGGGCCAAATCATCGGCATACAATGAGGCCTACACCCCGCCTGTAATAGAGGACACAATACCGTCCAATGCTATAGCAAAAGGGTCACACTGAGGACACTTCCTTAAGGCACCTCTTCCTCCTGAGGGTACGAAGGAGATAGGGTGATGCCAACCCTAATCCTGAATGAACGGTCATGCAGAAAATTTAATATAAATAGAGGTAACCTACCACATAAACCAAAAGAATGGAGTTGTTGGAAGATACTAAACTGCCATGTAGTATCATATGCCTTTTCTAGGTCAAAGAAAACACACACCAGATGCTGCTGGCTAGCAAAAGCATGACATGTTGCAGCCTCAAGATGGATTAGTGCATCTGTTGTTGAGCGACATTTTCGAAAACCAGACTGATATGGAGAGAGACATTAATTTCTTTCTAGGAAATACATTAGGCGTGTGTTGACCATTTTCTCAAATAATTTACATGAGCAAGATGTTAAGGCAATTGGCCGATACTCCAGGGGACTGTAACCTGCCTTCCCTGGCTTCTGGAAGGGCAGGACAGTAGCCTCATGCCAAGAGGAGGGAAGAGAAGATTCCTTCCAGATTCTGTTAAAAAGGCTGAGGAGAAAAGACAATGCATCATCATTCAGGTGCTGAAGCATTGCATAGGGAATATCATCTGGGCCTTGTGAGGTGTCATGACAAAAGGAAAGGGCAGATTGGAGTTCAAGCTAAGAGAAAGAGAGGTTGTAGGACTCCACATACCCTGAATGGAAGTCCAGCACCCTTGCCTCCTCTATCTCCCGTTGTCTGGCAAAAATTGGTGAGCTAGTATCTCTCTGACTGACAGCCGCAATGGCAGATGTAAAAATATCAGCCACAGCTGCAAGGTCACCAACAGGCTCACCATTAGCCATCAGCACTGGGGACCTGCCTTCAGTAAATTTCTCGAAATCTCTTGCAGCCTCTTCCGAACCTGAGACACTGGTGTCTTTGAGTTTACAGATGACACATAATCTATCCATGAGTCCCGCTTAGCTTGTTTCAATACTCGATGAGCCTTAGCCCGTGTCCTTCTGCACTAAACAAGATTATGCTCCGTCCTGCATTGACGATAACTGGAGAACGCTAATTTCTTAGCACGTACAGCAGCACTGCAATCCTCAATCCACCATGAGACAGGTCAATAGCAATATGTTCCAGAGGTTTTTGGAACAGCATGAAGGGCAGTAGAATGCAGAACGGATGTAAAGAAAGAAACAGCCTCATCAATAAGCAGAAAGTCTTCAACTGAGATATTAACAAAAGTCAGAGAAGAGAAAAGGGACCAGTCTGCCTTATCCATTCTCCACTCAGTAGGCGAGAACAGGGACTAGATACTGCTGCAGTAAGGAGGATGTGAAAGTGATTACTTCCATGGAGATCCTCCATAACTTCCCAGGTAAAGTCCAGGAGACAGTCAGGAGAGCAAACAGAGAGCTCAGTTGCAGTAAATGATCCCATTTGGGAGTGAAAATGTATAAATGCCCCAGTATTGAACAGGGCAAGATCCTCATCTTCCAATAAGAATGGCAACAAACTCCCACGTTGGTTAACCCGCGGTGTCCCGTCGACGTTCTTCCACGTCCTCACGTTTTGTCGCTGCCAATCCCGTCGACGTACTTTAATGCACTGCAATTGCAAGGTCCATAATTTCCACAATTTTCAAAATTCGCGCGAGATTTTCGATTCGCCCACCTACCCAAGCATCCCCTACCTGCCACCAGGCGGGCAGCGTCCCAGACCCCGCGTGACCCGCGCGCGCCCTTGTCTCGGTCACTCACCTGTTAGCAGTGACCCAGGTCAGACATGGCGCATAAAGGTCTCTCAGACGACGAGATACAATCCGCCCTGGATGCCTTCACTGGACATAGTGATTCTCCACTTGATGACGATGTGGTGGATAGAGATTATGTGCAGCCTGAGGAGGAAATAACAAGCAGTGATGAGGAGGTCCCTTCGCCCCAGAAAAAGCGGTATGTCACGTATCGTAAGGCAAGGGAAGGCCAGCCTGCACCCAAAACACCTGCACGGACCTCTCTCCATCCCCTAGAGAGAGATTCTGATGAGGACGAGGACGAGGACGGCGGCTTAGGACGTGATGTTGCCTCGTGGTTGGGGAAGGAAAAAATCTCACCCCGAGGATCAGAAGGTGGGGCGAGAAGGCAAATAAGGTATGGTCCTAGTGTTTTGTCTGTGGAAGGCGAAAGTGGTGTGGTGGGAGTGCGGGGTGAAAGGGAAAATGGTGTGGCGGGAGCACGGGGTGAAAGGAAAAGTGGTGTGCCGGGAGTGCGGGGTGAAAGGGAAAGTGGTGTGAGCGAGGCAGCACGAGCACGTGGTGCACGTAGGCATAGGGGAGAGGAGGTGGAGCCACCCCCCAGCACGTGTTTCACCCCACAATATTCCCAAACTTCCTCCCCACAGCCCCAGGATGTGGGGAAAGGAAGGAAAGGGAAGGGAAAGGGTAAAGGAAAAGGGAGAGGGAAGAGAAGTGCGAGTGATGAAGGGTGCCGCTCTCCACCTCCCCAACCTCCCCCACCACCCTCACCTCCCCACCCTGACGAAGGTGACGATGGGGACGAGGCTGGAGACGGTAGTGTCTCGTGGAACTGGGAAGATGGGAGTAATTTTACTCCCATTATTCACCCTTTCACTGAGGAGTGGCGGTCTGGTTGCACGGCTCCAGGTGTGCATGCAGGTTCCACTAGGGTGGATTTCTTCCACCTGTTCTTTGGGGAGGCATTTGTGGGGCTCATAGTGGAGCAGACAAACCTATTTTCACGAACACAGCACCATGAAACTGAACGTCTGGGTACAACGAGCAGGCATTCCCAGCAATATGACTATCCTGTGACAAAATCTGAGATGTTCTTATTTTTTGCCCTGGTTCTCTTGATGGGTGTTGTCAGAAAAAATCAAATACCGGCATACTGGACCACTGACCCAATGACCATCACACCTTTCTTTGGAAAGGTGATGAATCGTAATAGATTTCAGCAGATTCTCAGCCGCCTCCACTTTTTTGATGCAGAAGATCCAGCTAATGCTAATAACACTGATAAAATGAGGAGAATTAGGCTTGTATTTGATCAATTACGGGAAATGTTCCGCTCCTCATTTTATCCTTGCAGAGACCTCGTCATAGACGAGAGTCTTGTGTTGTGGAGAGGCAATATTTCCTTTCGCCAGTACATACCCAGCAAGAGACACCGTTTTGGGTTCAAGATCTTTGTTATGTGTGACTAAGACTGGTTATGTGCAAGACATAGTCTTGTACACTGGCGCACAGACAGATAAAACAGAAGATCGTAGTATAGGACTCTCAGGGGCCGTGGTGAAGACAATGATAGAGGAGTACCTTCATCGTGGTCATGTGTTGTACCTGGACAACTGGTACACTAGCCCTCTTCTCGCTCGGTTCCTCCACCAACACAACACCGGAGTCTGTGGTACAGTAAAGAGAAACCGTCGCCATATTGTCAAAATAGGGAGGAAACTTGACAAGAAAGAGGTGGTTTTCTTCCAGGCAAATAACATCCTTGCCATCCTGTGGAACCACAACAGGGAAGTTTGCCTCCTATCGACTGTACACAGCCCCCTGATGCACCGCACAGACTCCGTTGATCACCGTAGCGAGAGGAGGCGCAACGTCTGGAAACCCGAGTCTGTACTTGACTATAATCTGAACATGAGGCAAGTGGATCAGTCAGACTCGATGATTTCCAGTGTGGACTGTGCCAGGACCACGATGAAGTGGTATAAAAAGCTCTTTTTCCACTTGCTCAACATGTACCCCCTCCACAATATGTCTACCCCCGATGTATATATGTCCCTCCCCAATGCATACATGCCCCCACTAATCTTGCTAGGTCAGCACCCTTTCCCACACCTGAAGACGGCGTTATTGCATCAGTTCTTAGCAGACAGCCGACATGGGCAGACTATTTTACTGTGAGCTTGTAATAAACTCCTTATCTAGCTGTTTGTACACGGAGTTTCTATTACCAAAGTATTGCAAGTTACATTTGGTAGCAGCGGTGTTTCGAACCATCACATTCTGACCGCCTCCTTGGATTTTTAGTGATACAACAAGATACACGACGACTCGCATCTGCCAGCCTCGCCCCTCCTCTGTGCCTCTATACCTTGGCTGTGCTTCTTCGAGTGTACCATTTTTCTCACCAGTGCTCACCTCTCAAACCACCGCACCCATACGCCTTGTTCCTGACCGCACGTGTCACCATCGCTGGCCTACGCACCTGTTGCACCTGTTCCCAGCACCTGTTCCGGACTCATCATAGCTCCTGCCCCCATGGTGCCACTTATCACTGTCTGCCCGCTGCCTGCCCACCACCATTCTCTGCGTTTGCAACTCACCAGCTCTACACCTGCTTTGCGCCGACATCTGCCTCACCACCCACCACCGGCCTCCGCCGTCGCCCGCATCTGGTCTGCATTATGGAGCCTCCTAAGACCGCCACTCCCTGCCGGTGATTCATCGCGGCGTCTCTTCTCCTCTCCGCCCAGCTGTCTCTCCACCACCGCCCCACCCCGCCCCGCCCCACCGCCCCGCCCCGCCCTGCCCCGTCGCCCCGCCCCGCCCCAGCCCAGCTACGCCCAGCCACCCTGCACGTCATACATCTCGACACTCCCATTTCTACTGTGTAACTATAGTATATCTTTCCTTTCTATAGAGATTATCCTCGATTTTCTCTACAGATTGGTTATTGTAAATATTCCATCTCATTCCCATACGCGTTCCTCTAAGTTGGATGACAAATTTACAGGGCCCTACCGCGTCCTCACTCAACAAGGCAACAAATTTCACCTCCAGGTCCTGTCCACTAGGGACACCAGATGGGTCCACGTCGATGACTTAAAGCGAGCACCCCGTGGCCTCGTGTTGGAAGAGTCACTTACACAACCTCCTGCCCCCTCTTCCCCTCCTCCCATCCTTCAGTCTACCTTGTCTCCACCTATCCCTCAGTCTCCTTCATCTCCATCTCCACCTGCTCATTCATCAACCAATCAATATCGGTCCAAACTGCGCTCTGCCCATCAACCTCTTCACGACCTCCCCCATTAACTCTACCCTGATTTTCTAGGTACGATGTTAGCGACCTCCCTGCTGGCAGTGCTGACCCTCCTGGGGTCTGGGTCAGGTCAGGACGATGGTGGAGTACATCCCGGGGCCTTGGTCGGCTCGGGAGGCGAGGTAATGCTTATCGATGACATCGCCTCTTTGCGCTACGATCTTGCGCCCCTGGCCGACGTAGCCATTGCCCTACCTGCCTACGCGCACCAGCTCCACGGAATCAGAAACCATCTCACAGCCCTCATGGGGACACACAACCCGAATGAGTATCTCTATAACCTTTTCCTCCCCCTCTCCTGGCAATTGCAATACATAAGTAACAGATTCACTGAGCTCAATGACACATTTTCCATTCAGACACCCGTGGGTCGTTCTCGTGTGAAACGAGGTCTCTTCGACTTTGGCGGTGAGATTCTGAGTGGCTTGTTTGGCGTTGCTACAGCCCGTGACATTTCTGGCTTCAAATCTGATCTCACTCATTTAGCTTCAGCCCTAGAATCACAATGCCGAGTCATTAAAATCCAACACAGAAGCTCACAACCCAACTCAATGAAGTCACGTCCACTCTAAACAATTTCACCGATATCTTACAACGCCACCTTTCAGATCTCAACGTTATCTCTCAGTTCTTCTACCTCAAACTCAACATGGATAATCTCCAACTGGCCGTTGACTCTCTCCTGTCTCAAGTCTCTACCTTGGTTCGTATCCTGGTCGATGCTATTAATGGACGTGTCACTGCCAACTTAGTACCTACCTCAGCTCTCCGTTCTGTCCTGGCATGGGCTCACTCCACCTTTGGTCTCTCCCCAGTCCTCCCTTACTCCTCCCTTGATTATTATTATCCTGTTCTCGAAGCCACTCTTCTCACTACATACGTCGTCGTCCATATTCCTCTCCGTTCTGCCATAACCTTTAACCTTTTCCACATCATTCCCTTCCCTTTCCGCCTCAACCACTCCTTGTTACAGGTCTCTGTTCCTTCAGAATATTTCCTCCTCTCCCATGATCATCTTTCCGTTGCCTTCCTTTCTTCCACAGACCTCCAGCAATGTTTGTCCCTTACTCCGACCTCTCGTCTCTGTGCTGCCCACCTTTTCGCTATCTTCCCTAGCAGTGCTACACCCTGTGAGTCTGCTTTAGTTCGCAACCATTCCATCTACTCGGCCTGTTCTTTTGTCCCAGCTCCTGACCTCCCGGTCCACCAAGCTCACCTCAACCATGTCCAGTACTTCTTCTTTGCTGTTCCCATCTCTGTCACAATCATGTGTCCTGGTTCTTCCGTTCGCTCCGTCCCCGCCAGTGGTCTCTACAAAGCACCTGACTATTGTACCGTCAAATCAGAGTCCGTCATCACTTACGCCACCCACTATCACCAATCTGTTTGTAAAAACTCCTATGACATCTTTCAACCAATCGACATGCCTTCAACTCTACCATCTGCCAACATTACCATCACCTCCCCTCACTTGCGCATGCTCACCTTCCTCAATGACAGTGATTTCATTATGGATCAATTTTCTCTGGCCTTCAGCCGTTCATGGGTTCATCCAACAGTTGTGTTTCCCCCTGTGGTTATCGCTTTCATAGGTTTTCTACTCATCATCTGTGCAGTGCATTGTTGTGTCAGAAAAATGGAACGACGACTCCAGGAAATCAGAGTCGCTACAGGCATAGTACGCCCTACACACGACGTAGAAACTCCCCGTACTTAGTGCCCTCGCCTTCCGTGACTACCATTGCCCTCTAACAATTAACCAAATTGTGAACAGCACTCTGCCTACTAGACAATGATGGTATTTCTTTCATGCATTATTGAGTGCCAGTGTATCCTACAGAAAATACAAAAAAAAAAAAAAATTAAAAATAAACATGAAGGAAGAACAACACTAGAACTCTCATATCTACTCCTTGTTTATCATGTATCAAACTATTATTGTGTATTTCCCATTATGTTTATATATACCTTCGACCCTTACTGGATTTGTACCTATTATTCCTTGTATATCTTATATGTATATATCCTTCTAATTCCCTCCCCTCAACATGACCATGTCTCCCCTACTGCCCCTGTATCATACTTATCCCTTGTACAAACCTCCCTGGTCCTGCCTTACTACTATAATCAAACACCTTTTAACTCCCGGTGTCAGGAGACACCGTCTCAGCTACCCGGGGGAGTAGTGTACCCCCTCCACAATATGTCTACCCCCGATGTATATATGTCTCCCCCCAATGCATACATGCCCCCACTAATCTTGCTAGGACAGCACCCTTTCCCACGCCTGAAGACGGCGTTATTGCATCAGTTCTTAGCAGACAGCCGACACGGGCAGACTATTTTACTGTGAGCTTGTAATAAACTCCTTATCTAGCTGTTTGTACATGGAGTTTCTATTACCAAAGTATTGCAAGTTACAGACATCACGGTCCTCAATGCACATTACCTGCATGCCATGACAATGGGAATATCAGAGACCTTTGAGGGGTTTGTGAGGAAGCTGGCACGTGAAATAATCACCAGACTTGCCCAGGACAGGCCCACACACTGCACCCCCATGGCTGCCCAGACTCCCCTACACCTCGCAGGACGCCACTACCCTAGCACAATCCCTTCCCAACCAAACCGTCGTAAACCCCAGCACCGCTGCCATGTATGCAAGCACTCGATAGTCAGACCAGCCACTCTGAGAAAAGACACAAGGTACGAGTGTGCAGAGTGCAATGTTGTGTTGTGCCATCAGCCATGTTTCAAAGAGTACCATAACTTCCTACACTACTGAAACTGTGTGGGATGGCGATATGATGCTCAGTATAATGGTAAGGCCAGTCAGTATGTGCTAAGTCTTATATAAAGTTGAAACGGGTGTAATGTTTGCAGGAAAGTAATGTATAAGTTAAGAAATAGTGTAAGTTGATAGAAATGATATCAAAACTACACCCACTGTGTAAATCGGCGAAAATATGACGCTCAGTATAACACTCTGGTCAGTAAATATGTGATAGCAAGAATATAAAGTGGAAACGGGTGTAATGTTAGCAGGAAAGTAACGTATAAGTTGAAAAATAGTGTAAGTTGTAACAATTGATGTCACGAGTACACCTACTGTGTAAATCTGCGAAAATATTACGCTCAGTGGAACATTCTGGTCTGTAAGTATGTGATAGGAATGATATAAAGTGGAATAGGGTGTAATTTTAGTAGGAAAGTAATTTATAAGTTGAATACTAGTGTAAGATGAAACAAATGATATCGCGATAACACTCACTGTGTAAATATGTGATAATATGATGCTCAGTAGAATAGTAAGGTCTCCAAATATGTAATACCAATGATATAAAGTGGAAACATGTGTAATGTTAGTGGAGAAGTATTATATAAGTACAAAAATAGGTTGTAAGTTGAAATAATAGTCATAGCGACTTAACCTTCTATGTTATTATGCGCTATTATTACGCTAAATATTATCGTAAGGCCTGAAACTATCTCAAAACAGTTCTCTAAAGTGGAAAAGTGTATAATGTTATTAGGAAAGTATTATGTAAGTTGAAAAAACACAATACGAGTTGAAACAACAGTCACAGCGAGTTTACTCACTACGTAAAAAAGCGCTAACATTACGCTAAATGTTATCGAAAGGCCTGTGAATACGTAAAAACAGTTCAATAAAATGTAAAATGGTATAATGTTATTGGAGATGTATTATGTAAGTAGAAAAAATGATATGTATCATAATTCAGCAATGTTAGCGATTCATCGTGAACAGTTTGGCCAATTTCACTCGGTTCACCGGATGGTACAATGCTTATTTCACCTCTATTTTTGTATAAAATCCAATTTACTCTTGTATCACATGTTTTTATGTTTGTAATAAATACATATCTACTTACTTTCATTGGTTTCGCAGACTTATAATACCATAGAAAACGTGAGAGCCTTAGACCACCTACACAGAACACGGTACCGGGTGTAATGAAGGTATACCTGTTTAGGCCACTTATGGACCCCGGTGAACACTTTCTTGGTAATTGACCATTGTTTCTGACAAAAGCGAAAGTTTTAGCAAAACAAATTTGGGTCCAAAAATGGTCGGGATTGGGGGGTACCAGTGGTGAAAAAGTGGTCGGGACGGGGCGGGTTAATAAGACAGTCACCCCACATAGGGTGGCGACCATTAAAGTACCCCAGGAGAAGAAAGGGCGTAGGTAACTAGCCAAGAAGGTTCTCAGGTTCCACCCTACTGACTGCTGTGTTGGACAGCAAATAAATAGAACAAACTGTGTACCAGTGGTGGGCATACAACCATACAGCAACACACTGGAAGTCAGACTGGAGGTGGACTGGCCAGTGAGGGATGTCAGCCCTCACCAAAACAGCACTACCCCCAGTAGGACCATGGTTTGATGCTTGGTAAAAAGCATTGTATCCAGGTGGTGCATGGGGAGTGGCAAACCCTACAAGAGTTTCCTGGAGACACATGCACAAAGGGAAATAAGTCAGGAGGGTTCGCAGCTCCTCCCAATTATCACGCAGCCCTCGACAATTCCATTGTAGTATACTGGCTGAGAATGCCATAATGAAGGAAGAATCAGGATGAGGAGCGAGACAACCTTGCCCCCCCAGTAGGTTTGGTTTGATGCTTATGAGAGCCCTTTGGTGGAGCCTGCCCAGCACCAGAAACCCACACCCTCTGTCTAACATCCGAAGGCAAACGTGAGGATGAGGAAGTAAGTTATATAACATTCTTTCTTGGCGTGGGCATACCAGTTTGTTTGGAAGGCAGCCTGGGGCTGCCTTTAGAGACGTGGGGTGGCAGGTGCCCTAACAGAAGCCTTAGAAGTGGAAGTAGAGTCCACAGGGCTCGTGTCATAAAATTTTGAGGAGGTCATCCTATGCTTCAGGTCTGAAGCGCCAATGAGCTGATCAACATCCCCAGGTGGGGACTGGACCAGAGCTGAGTCATCAGCTTCAGCTGTCACCTGGCTAGATCTCTCAGCTTGCTGGACAGAGGGAACAGGAGAGGTGTTGACAGAGGGGTCAACAACAGAGAACTTAGGTGGCTGGTCTTCACGTTCAGAGGACTCTGATGAACAACAGTGATGTTTGCCAGGTACAGGTGGAGCCTCGGGCATACTGGCTGTAACGGGAGGACCAATAAAGACTGGCTGTAACGTGGACATCTGCCACCACCACAAAAGTATGCAAGTCATCAACCACCGAAGTGGAGGCGAAAACAGTCAGAGTAGGGGGTAGGCAAGGTTCATTTTCACAAACAGCATGAACGATGGGGACAGCATCCCGCAAAGCACTAGATGATGAAGTGGGCACTGGATTGGGTCGGAACCATATCTGAGACATAGGGCGGTGCACTGGCATTTCAGAAAAGACAGAAGCATAAGTAACACTTGGCTGGAAGAAGCAAGTCTGGGCTTTCCTCTTAGCCTCGGGAAACGAAACCTTCTCAAGTGTTCCAGTTGATAAAATCTCCTTTTCCAGGCAGTATCTTGGACAGTTTTTAGAAGATACGGCATGATAGCATTTAAGGGGTCCTGGACAGTCACTGGTGTGTCTTGGTCAGCACAGGAAATACAGACACTGCCTGTGCATGGAGGCAAAATCGGCTAACATGCCCATACCCCTGGCAGTCAAAGCAGTGCTTTAGGGTTGGCATATAAGGCTTCACAGGAAAGATAGCCATGCCAGTTTCATAGATCTAGGCAATGTCAGTTTATCAAAAGTCAAGAACAATGTTGGAGTTGGGGTCAAAATCCCATCTACTTTTATCTGGAGGTGCTCTGCCTTCACCACACCAAACGACTGCAGCTCCTCCAACAGTCGCTCCTCTAAGTATCACAGCATGTCACGAGAGAAAACGACTCCCTTGCTTTGGTTAAAGGTTCCATGAGGAACACAGGTAATAGCAGAGCCAGCAACAGAGGTCAAATTCACTAGGCAGGAGCTCTCTTCAGGGGAGGACACCTCAACAAGGAGGCTTCCATTCCCTTGGGAACAGATTTTAAGTTCCTGACCACAAGCCGAAACAATGACACAGTGTAATTCAAAAATATCAATATCTAGTACTGACCTACCCTGTGCAGATTTCAGTAGAGATACTTGGCGTATGATGCCTGCACCGTTTCATCTGAAGCCAACCCCAGAGCCCCACCAACCCGACGAGAATGCCTCTCACCCCCAGCAGAACACTGGGGCAGAGAAGGATACACCCCAGGGGCCCAGAAAGGCTCCAGAGTGGCAATCATTGAAGAAGAGTCCGAAGAATGGTCATGGCTAGATGCATCAATGTCAACAGATTTAGTATTATTTTTCTCCATGTAGCAACAAAATAACCTTCATTTCCCCACCCCTCCACTCACCATGGAGCCCAACAAGGGAAGGTCTTATGGCAGGGACAATCCCACTGGGGACCCCACAGGTAGCAGGAAACTATATGCGGGTAACCACCGGGGGACATGGGCAAGGGTGACTCCAGGACGATAGGACCCAACAGGCCCCCCAGTGCCCACTTGACCATAGCCAATGCATGACCAGCCGATTGACCTGGTCAGGCCCAACCAGGCCACCAGTCTAGCCAGAATAAATGATGAAAGAGGTGTATTGCTAGCTGCAGGGCACATTGTGCAGCATCATGCAACCCCCAGGACTCCCATCTCCCAGCATAATGGGATGCCATGCACAGCAAACATGTGGGGAGGCACAACTCCTGCCTTAGATGGAGGATGGGTAGGGACTAACATCACCAGCAGGCCTCCTCCACCAATGATGTAGGGGGTGCTTGGTCCATGAGGCCAATAGATGCCGACCCCTAGAAAGGCAGGCATGCCTCCAGAGAAGGTGGCAGTGCCAGCCACGCTTCAAGCCCCGCCACCGCATCAAGGTGATTCCCCTCAGCGGGGATTCATCACTGAGGATTGATTATCTACAAGCAGTGGTTTATGAACGATGGTGCAAAGCCTCATATTGCAGTCTGAACACTTTAACAGCTTGTACAGAAATTTGATGATAGGATAATCTTACAGAGGACTTAGAGCCTTTGCGCATATCTCGCTCATGTCCTAAATCCTCTCGATTTTTCCTGTGTTTATGGTGGCAATCTAAGGACACATGGAGTCCTGAAGACATCCATCACAAATTTCACCAAAGCCTTACCATCAGAAAAGTGCAGTAGGGTGGTCAAAAACCTTACCAGAAGATTAAATGAATGCCTGAACTGGAATGGTGCTCATAGTGAGCACTATCTGTAAAATTTATGCTTGTTATATGTGAGAGGAGCAAGCACATAACAGAACTCTTGGAATTATGTATCATGATGGCATGTTACAGAAACTAATATGTGGAGCAAAAAAAAATTCAATATAACATTAAAATATCTGTTTTTGTGCCCTTTTTTTCCTGGCTAATCTTGTATATAGCAACGGATGAAGGAAATTTTCTCTTAAAATTGTAAGAACAAGAAAGGCACCAGGAGAAGATGGAATAACAGGAGATTTACTGTTCGATGCAGGAGCAGAAATTCAAAACCAGCTTGCCCACTTATCCACCCAATGTATTATTTTAAAAATCCAATACATAGTATAATGCAATAGATGCTAAGATTTACAAGTAATGTGGCTCAAAAGATCTTAGTAACTATCGACCGAGTAGCTTATTATCAGTCAACTGCAGCCTTTTCACTAGTCTTTACAAACAGAATAACAATAAATGTGGAAGAAAATCAACCTCAGGAGCAGGCAGGATTCTGAAGCGGGTGCCTGTATTTGACTACTATTCTTTTAAACAGAGTGAATCAGGAATATATATATATATATATATATATATATATATATATATATATATATATATATATATATATATATATATATATATAATAAACCATTATGCTTGGATTTCGCCGATTACAATAAAGGCTTTCGACTCAGTGGTGCACATAGCTATTGTCAATTAACTGTAGGAAAAAGGAAGGAGAACATTGTAAAGACTGAGGGAGGCCTGTATCAGGGAGATATAATTTCAATAAAAATATTTGCATCATACCTCGAAAGCATTCTCAGAAAGCTAAAATGAGAGAACAAAGTAGTAAATATAGATGGAGAAATCTTAAAATATTTAATATTTTCAGATGACATTACCCTAATCTGAGAAACGGCGGAGACATTGCAAGAAATATTAAAAACCTACATTAGGAATGCCCCCAAATAAGTTTAGAGATGAACCAGGGTAAAACTAAAGTTTAATTCAAATACACCGAGAAGTATCATCAAAGTAAGTTTTTGGTAAACATATATAGATAATTATAAGTAGGTTGCAAGTATGCATGAGAGGAAAAGTATTTAACGAATGTGTAATTCCACCTCTGACGTACGGTAGTGAGAGCTGGAAACTGACAAAATCAATGGAAACAAACTAAATGCATTCTCAAAGAGCTATGGA
Source organism: Coenobita brevimanus (assembly GCF_032717465.1). NCBI lineage: Eukaryota > Metazoa > Arthropoda > Malacostraca > Decapoda > Coenobitidae > Coenobita > Coenobita brevimanus. Next base: position 19,566,042 of record NC_136991.1, on the reverse strand, counting down.
AAGATAAATTTCGAAACTATCATTCAGAGATATGAATAGATCAACTTGGGTGACTGAGAAGACTACATTCAAGGGCATTATAAAAGTTATAAAATAAAAGAAATTGATGTGGCCAGTTCATGTAGCAAAGAATAGGAGATAACCTGAGGAGCAAGGCCAGACAGGGGGAGGAGAGATGAGACAGAGACGTTTGCAGACAAAACTTAGCAGAGATTGGTTCAGTCATACAATCCATGAAGCCGTGGGCTTATAACTACTGATGACACACACACACACACACACACACACACACACAAGAGACGCCGTGCAGGCAGGACGTATGACAATCGCTCCACATTTGGACAAACTGGCCAGCAACTTGCCATTTCTAAAGTATCTTTATATGAGTCAAGCTCTGTACCAGGTTCAACTAAATGGTGTCCAAATATAAAAGAGGAAGTTTTTAAGTGTGTTGTTCAAATAACAGAATAAAACAAAGTATTGCAGGAATGCACCCAGTCAGCTGATTGTGTTTAGTCTGCACACCAGGGAATGTAAGTAGAGTCTTTGTTCTCACTACAACAAGATGTTCATCTACTTTACTAAAGTAAATTTGGAAGGAGCTAAGAAAAGGGGAAAAGGTAGAAAGCAGGATGATGGTTTCTACCAGGAACTGGTGGCAATGGAGACGTACAATAAGCTGTTAGAACGGGTAAACAGTTTGGAGAAGGCATTTCAGAGTGAAACGGATGAAATTATGAAGCAATTGCTCATGCAGAAGGAGGAAAATGAATAATTTGTAAAGGAAGTAAACAAGAAAGACACAACAATAGATAAGCTGACAGTTGAGGTAGGATCACTTAGAAGGAAGATTAGTGAAATGGAAAGTACAGTTGTCAATCACGAGAGTATCAGGGAAGAGTTCAGAAATGATACTGAGACAATTAGGCAAGTAAGCAATCTGATAGATAAGAGCAGTGATATTGAGGAGAAGACAACTCAGGTGAATGAAGCGACCAAAAAAAAATGATGTGAAAACTATATATGCTGAAATGCTGAAAGTAAAGAAAGATTTAGAAACAAGAGTTGAAGAAAAAAGCATTAAAAATGAGGTGAAAAGAATAATCCAGAACAATCCCAAATCGGTCAATCATTCAGCAGATATCAACAAATCTACATTAACCCTAGGTAGGTAACGTGGGGTACAGAAACCCCAGTCCCCGAAATTTCATTTTTTTAAATATGAGCATAAGGTCTACAGATCTGTCTGTCTCATTACCTTCCTGCCTAGTGATGCTTTTCATGGGGATATGGAATCATAGCTGTACCTGGCTCTGATTTTCCTCTATATAGCCACTGGGGTATGTCATAACCCAGGTTACCTATAATGTAACCTCAGTTGAGCCCTCTTGTAATTTTTTTAATTTGATGTCTTTCTCCTTTTGTATATAGAAGGTCCCAACATCGATCTACTGCAGGCCACCCAAGGAATCATGACATTACTTTTCAGTTTTGTAAGATTTAATTTTAAAATTTGTATACCTAAAATTAAATCAATTTTGTATAAACTTTAACCCCTTAACCGCGGGGATGTCGGGAGTGTGCTGTGTGCGTCCTGCGAGGATAATAGCGCTCCGATTGACTTTTTAATAATATTTGCCAAAAATCAGTTATTAGTCCTAGAATATTATAATTATAAAAGCATATGGCACATACCTTCAGCTTTCTCCTGGGATGTTTGTTGAGCCTTTGTCAACTACCGTAGGACTTGTGGAGACTTCTGAAGTTGGGTAATGAAATCTCCACTTTACACTTCTCGATACTCCGTAATATGGTTACCAGTGCCTGATATTATAACTACAAACAGAATTCTATGAATTCAAGTAGTTTGGAATCCATATTCCAAAATAAAAAACACTGTGAAAGTAACGTAAATTACGAGAGCATACGAGCTTTCCACCCACGCTCGTTCCCCAATGGTATTCTGAGGCGGAGCTGTCATTTATTATTCATAAACACATTCACACTTTATATTCCTAGTACGTTATTACACATACTTATATATACAATATTTATCTATAAGTTTCTTTCAGTACTAGTAGTTTATTTTCACTCCAGGCATTCACTTTCTCGTTCAGTAAACTAGCGTAGAGAGTGAAGTTTTCACTTTCTTTTTTCATTACTCCAAGTATTTATACAGTACATGCTAGAGCAAAGCTTTCACTTTCACTTTCATTACTCCAAGTACACTAACCTCTCAACTAACACGAGTTTAAAAAACGCGTTTTCGTTTTAACACGAGCAAATATTTAAGGAGATATGTTTAACTAACAAGGGTTTCTCGAATTAACGCGACTTTACACGTACGTGATAGTTTCAAATTAGCCGCGCGCACCTTGGACAGTCCCGAGCTGATAGATCGCATGTGACAGTTTATGCATAAATACAATTTTTTATTTGTCTGTTGCTTAAACTGGTTTTATTCAAACAATAATATTCGATAATGAAGTTTGGCCCCATTCTGAGCAATTTGGCTCATTTTCGGACAAAATTTGGCCAGGAAAGTAATGGCAGATCTATATTGTTACAACTTGATGCTGCAGAACAGAAAGAAGAAAACCACTCACACCAAGTTAGAGCAGTTCTTTATGAAGAAAACAGAAAACTTAAGGGAGTTATCTTCATCACCAGTAGCACGGGAGTCAGAGGAAGAGGAAGAGGAAGAACAGCAGAGCGAGGAAGGACAACAAATTTAGGGTGGGGAGCGGCGGGAGGTGGGGTTGCGGGGTGAAGAGGGACAGCAGCAGACGACGAGTGATGCATAGATGAAGTGAGGCTGTTGTTGTTATTGTTTGTGACCTACTTACTGTAATGAAAATGTTGCTTTTACTGTAGTGTTCTTATGACCTACTGATGCATTAATAATGTTGAGGAACTTTCACAATGCCGTGAATGAGGCAGAATTGAAAGAAAATCCACTTAAAAAATGAGAAGTAAACAATGCTTTGGCCAAACTAAGGCTCAAATGTTGTTTTTTCTTCCCAAATATACTGTTCTTGTTTTTTACGTGGATTTTCCTTCAAATTAATATTGTTGCTTTTAAGTTTAGGGTAGCATAACTCCGCAAATGGGTAGACTTTCCCAGAGTCCAGGAATGTAACCCCCAGTATTACCATTGTTTCTAATGGGAAAATTATGTTTAAAAAATGCGTTTTTAACTAACGCGACCTCTCCAGGAATATAACCCTCGCGTTTTTTGAGAGGTTACTGTATTTATACTCGTATTCTTATACTACTCACTATTTACATTGTCTATTTTATTTACATTATTTACTTTTCTATTTTATTTACACCATGTTATGCACTGTCCCTTGCATTAACTTATAAAACTATTTTCCACTGTTCAGTTACATTTACATTCATTGCATTCACCTGCTATTTACACATTATTTACACATTATTTAGATTTCCACTTGCACTGTTTTAGAGTCACCAGAAAGATCGTAGTCACTGTCCATCATTATCATTGATAAATTAGGCAGTTCACGTTTCACAGCAGAGTCACTTAGCCCTTTACCCCTTCCCGCACGAGGCTTAGTAGGGGTAGAGGTCACAGGGCCCTTTGCAGGGGGCTAAGGACATGCACGAAACAGACGTGGTTTCACCTTGAAAGCCGACAGTAAACCGAATGATGTGGCCTAGGGGCAGGGAAGGGTTGACAATGTCAGCATGGTCACAGCTGCTAATTTATATGTTATGAAATGATTGGCAGGAAATCTAGATAATATATAATAAATTAGGTAGTTCCAGGTGAATGTAAATATCACTTAGGCTTCTCCCTTCCTTTCTTATATATATTTTTGTTATGAGAATAGGTCATACGGCATATTTCAAAGGTAAATAAACA